>NW_023417509.1:0-204 GCF_002922805.2 Oryzias melastigma | reverse complement strand
AAAAAAAAAAAAAAAAAGTCGGCTTCTTAGGATTTCATTTTAGTGGTTGGCCTATAAGGCCTTCTAACAAAGGCGAGACAGTTTCACAGAAACGCAAATAAAACACCAAAAAAATGATGTATGAAAAGCAGTTGGTTCCTCCATGATGTTCTACTGGCGGACTACTCCCGCAGATCTCGGGGTCTTGCTGGGGTTGTGTCCCAT
>NW_023417508.1:12137-13423 GCF_002922805.2 Oryzias melastigma | reverse complement strand
CCACAGCATCCAGAGACTTGAGGTACTCAGGGCGAACCTCATCCTCAACGTTTTCTCAAGATTTTTCTATTATATTCCTTTGAAGCTTAATTTTTTTTCTCGTTATTTTAAGCTTTTTTTCTTGACAAATTTTGATTTATTTCTCATAATTTTTATGAATAAATTATGAATAAATTATGAATAAATTTTATATTTATCTGAAGTTGAGACTTTTTTTACAATTTGACTTTTTTCTTGTAAATTTTTTTATTTTTTTTCTCATAACTTCATGACTTTTTCTTTATGAAATTTGACTCTTTTTCTCATAATTTTACCAATCTATTCCTTTGAAGTTATCGTTTTTTCCTCGTAATTTTGTGAAGGTTTTCCTTGTGAAATGTTTACTTTTTTTCATAGTTTTTCTTACTAATATGTATCTGAAGTTGTGACTTTTTCTCATAATTATGGCGTTTTTAGTATAAAATTATTTTTTTTTCTCATAACTATATGACTTATTTCCTTTTAAGTTACAATTTTGTTCACATAATTTTATGACTTTTTTCTTGTAAAATTTTGACTTTTTTTCTCATAATTTAAAGACTTTGTTCAGGTCAAATGTTGCTTTTTTTCTCATCATTTTCTGACTTAATTATTTTTTGTATTCTTTTATGGTGGCCCTATAACTGCGGCATTTTAATTGTAGATTCTGACAAAACGACAAGCATCCTATAAAGAACACTAAGTAGTAGTGAAGGAATCTGGACCAAACCTTTCTTTTTCATTGGTTGGTTGGTTAGATGTAGTGATAGACAAATCCAGCTTCATGACTTTGTGCACAAAATTGCAGTTAATGATCAGGAATTGCCATCTGGAAGCCAAAAGTCAAAAAGATGACTTTGGACATCACACCGTGGAGTTCTGGCTCTTTAGGATTCTGGCAGAAACATTTGTTTGGTAACAAGCTGAAGCAGCCAGGAGAACTTGGTGGCACATTTGCTCATAAATACCAATCTGGATAAAACAACAAAGAGGCTTGGACTTTACTTCCACAAAAGCGTCACTTTTCATCAGTGCAGTTTAAATTTCAGCAATTTTTAGGGGATAACATCAAGCTTGGCGTTATATTTGCACTTTTGGACAGTAATCCCTGAATACGCTGTATTTTGTCAACCCCCGAGTCTCCTCTTGTCTCAGTAAACAGCAGTCATCACTTTGAAGCGGTCACTGGAGCAGGCTAAAGTCCTCTTGGCAGTGATTTGTGTGGATGGAGTCGGGTCCCATCTGTTCCCCGTCCACAGGGGATGTAG
>NW_023417508.1:7002-7835 GCF_002922805.2 Oryzias melastigma | reverse complement strand
AATTAAATCACAATTAAGAATCAAAAGTTTACTTTATGTATTGATTTTTACCACTTTTGTTTGTATTGATTTGATTGATTAACATAAAACATCTTCAAATCCAACATTTTTTAGGAAGATTTAATAGATTTTAAGGTTCAAATGATCTTTTTTTTTAATTTAATTTTATTAAAAAAAACATTTACGATAAAACATAAAAGCAGCCTTTTGGTATTTTACCACAACTGGATAAAAACAATATTATACGATGTAGTATTAGGTAATATGACAAGATTAAAAGTTGAAACATACGACTTAAAGTAAAAAATTTACGACTTTAAGACAGGAACATTTAGGAGAAAAAAACTAATTTAGACACTAATTTTTTAGATCATGAATATGACTTTTTCTTGTAAATTTATGAGGTTTGAATTATTATTTTTTTTCAAACTGACTCTAATACTTCTTTGTAATAGTACGCATATTTTAAATAAGGTTTTTTCTAGCAAAAAAAAAAAAAAAAACTGAGCATTCCCAGATTAAAAAATTAAGCATTATTCATTTTAGATTACAGTAAAATAAGAAAATAAATCCGAATTTCAGGAAATTAAAAATGTGAAGCCCAAATAAGGAAAAAAAAATCAGTTTCTCAACCTATAGAGTCATTTAAAATATATAACACAATCCTTTGTAAGTCAGACCTTTGTTAAAAATCATTCTCATAATATCACTTTTCCATTTAAGTTGTTTCTCTTGTAGCCAAACATTTCTTATCAAAGACACGCTCCTTGAAGCACTTCATTCAGGGGTACAAACCCATGTCTCCACTTCCTGATCTTTTGTCACCTCATTAT
>NW_023417508.1:0-3535 GCF_002922805.2 Oryzias melastigma | reverse complement strand
GTTCTGCTTCTCCTGGAGGAAGTTTCAGTTTGGCCACTAGGTGGCGATTGCACTATAGCACTACACCTTATTCCAGAAGAAGAAGAAAGAATGAACGAAGCACAATGTTTTAGACCACAAATCGTTACTTTGAAAAAAACAGTTTGGAAAATTCATGCCTTTGAGTTTATAAAGATGTTCATTTAGTCAGCAATGTATGATTAGCTCGACGATAGTTAGCATTCCTATGTGAAATCCCATTTCATGTTATCATCAAGCTAGCGGACTTTAGCATGCGTTAGATCGATCTCTACTTTTATGGATCGATTATTAATCTATTAAGCTTAGATCGATTGATTTTTATCAACCCAGCACTACTACCGATGTCCAAAGGGCACTGATGTTTCACGTGCACGCTTTCTGAATACAGTATTCGGCTGTACTTCCATCTTGCTAATGATTCATAGTGTGCATTCAGGGAACCATTCAAAAGCATCCTCTGTACATCAGTAGTTTGTGCAACTTTTACTAGCATACAAATACTTCATGATATATTTAACTCATGCTCACCAATCGTGTATTGAATTTATGATCCTCCAGAGAGACACACCTGTGCTCCCTAAAGATGCTCTACTCTACAACCCTTCAACCCAAAAACCCTTAGCACCTGTATAAGCCCATGTGACTAAGGCCTTAACAGTTATAAATCTGAAAAATCTGACTTTCAGAAAAGTGTTTGTGTTCACACAGGATTTGTTTCCATTTTATGCATTTACTTTTGTACTGCCTTGTTTTGATTTGATGCTGCACAAACAACACCCACACATTCCCCCAGAGGGACCGATGTCCACAAAGAGCCCTCATTCTTATTTCCTGTTATCTCATCAGCTTCCAGGAAGTTCCCTTCTAAGTGTTTATGTCGTTCCGAGTCGAAACAATAAGTCTTTTAGAAAAACAACACATTGATCTCCTCTATTTTTCCCTCACATCTGCTGCCTTTTTTATTTATTTATTAGGATACCCGCAGCGTTCTGATTGAGCGGTTCTCAGACCAGCCGTGACAGGTTAAGTAGGGCACGAGACGCTGTTCACTGCAGGCCCCAGCCCACCACTAAATCACATTACCACACCGGAGGAGAGCTCTTCAAAGGCTCATAAGTCGTGTAGTCAGAAGAGTTTTAGCGTTAGCGAGGATGATCGGCCGTTTGCAAATCGGTTCGGAGCAGAACTTGCGCTTCATTCTCCATATTGACTCTCTGAATGCCACATTTTGTAATTTATGATAATTTAGCACATTATGAAATCCCACGCAGGTCTTTGGTGTTTCCTCCTGGGTGATTTTTCTTTCATTTTATGCAGAAGGCTGATGCCCTGCTCTGACATCAGTGAGTAAAACACATTTCAGCAGACTGAAAAAAATTCTTTATTTGTTGTCTGACTACTGTCTGAAAAAGGAAAAGGGAAATAATTACAAGCACTGTGTAGATATTCCTGTGAAATTAGGCATAGGATCACTGCAAAAACACAATTTTTTATTTAATTTAATGAAGTTGATAAAAGACAGAAATTAAAGGGACCAAACAGGCGAAAAATTGTTTATCCATCCCTTTTACATTTTTTGGATAAGCAACAAATTTTAGAGTAAAATACTGAACAAAATAATCAAGGGAACACAAAAAAACATATCCTATAGTTAAACAAATGAAGTATTCCGTACATAGATGTATTTCAAGCAATCAAAGTATTTTAATCTTCACTTTAAAAGTGAGAATTACTTGAGTAAAAAACAATCTCCCTCTAAACCAAAGTCTTCTATGAGTAAGAAAAGTAATTTTGGAGAAAATCAAAGGTTTTTCTATTCAAAGGTGAGCATGAACATTTTCACAAAAGCTCCCAGGAATGTCTAGACAAAAACAAAGCAATCAGCACTTACGAAAAAAACAGACTTCCTGGAAACTCTTACGCAGTAAAGAAGCTTTGCAAAAAAAGCAATAATAGTCACGTCCTCACTGCAGTATCAATGGTTTCAAAGAGAAGCAAAATGTGAAGCCCGCAAACTCCCTTTCACAGTCAGAAAATGAAACACAAAAGAAAAAAGTACCAACAGTTCCTACATTTTGCAGCATCATATTTGCCGTGAAATCCTTCTGCTCTGTGCAGGAAAAACAGACTGGACAGACATTGGCATCTGTGGATGCAGAGTGCATTTTAAATACCTTTTTCCAACTAAACTTGACATATTTTAGGGAAAAACTGTCTCTAAAAAAGCTCCATCAACTTTCCTTGAATTTGCAGCACATTTACGAAAGTAAAACGCTGATAACTGCAGATTGTCTGTGCTTCCAAATCTGCTGAAATTAAGTCATGGTAGTCACATAAATGTCATCCGTGGAGCTAAAACTCTGCTGCTAAAGGGTTAAATTGGGTCTAGACTCGACCAATTACCTGTACGTAGATGAAAAAGATTTAAGGTAAAATGAATTTTCTTTTAAACTAGAGTTTATTGAAAGTAAAAATGCCTATCTGTGTTTTAGTTTGAGTTTTTTCAGTTGTGTTCTTAAAAAAGTTCAAATTTTTTTTGTAGTTAAATTGAGTCATTGGGGGAAAAAGTCACTCTTTGTTGGAATAATTACAAAGTCTTTACGTTGCACAAGAACACATTATGAAATAATAATTAGGGTGTAAGAGGTTCATGAGTATCACCATCACATTAATATTGAAACTACTAGTAGCAGGATGTTAAAAAAGGTTCTTCCGCGCGGAAAGAAACATACATTTTTCTTCTAAGTCCCACTCGAATCATCTTTTAATCCATTTTCAAAGTGTTCCCATTGTTTTAACATTATAATTATGCCATTTTTAGACCAAATTTTAAGAAAACTGTTGTTTTCTTGGACATAATTTCTGCAGAGCGGCTGGAGTTTATCAGAAATTGAAGGTTTTTTTTTTTAATACTTTTATATTATGTTATATGAAGATTTTTTAAATGCTTTCACACTTTGATACCTAATTAACAAATTGATGAATCCATTGTTATATTAACTCACATGGAGCTCCAGACCAGTCAAAACCAGTCAAGAAAAGCTTCCACGAACTAATTAGTACTTTTCCACTTAAAAACAAATTACTTTGCTGGGAGGAGCAGGAAAATAGACATCGGCCACTTAAGATATAGATTTGGTGAAGACGACTATTTAAGGCATTAAAGACCATTGAGGCGTTCTTCTGTTCTGCCAGACATTGGCCTGAAGCCACACAATGACCACCTGGGGTATATATATGTTTATCACGGCAATAATCCAATATTTATTAAAATGACTAAACTTCAATTGAGTTTCTGGTCACTTTCTTCCTCACAAAATTCACCTCTGAGTTGTGGGTGGGACTGTTTTCACAGAGTAATCCCACCCCCAATTCCCCTCCCTATTGCTGAAAGCTTGGATCAAGGAACTTTGTCACAAATATGATCTATATTTTATTTCAATTTTAATCTTAATGTTCCCATAATATATGTCCTCTTAATGGAAAAATGGCACAAGAATGTGTTACAATTTTC
>NW_023417507.1:2136-12374 GCF_002922805.2 Oryzias melastigma | reverse complement strand
AAAAAAATAAAAATTACAGAATAGTTTTGGTTCAGTCTGACACATATTTTTTTTTTACATAAGACCACATGTGATGCTTCTATTAAATAAATAAACGAAATTGAAATCTTATACATTGTAAAACCTAAAGAAAATCAGCTCAACTGTGCAGCTTCATGCATGCATTCAGTAATATTCATGTAAAACCATTTTCTTAAAAAAAAAGAAAGAAAGAGCAAATTAATCACATCTGGCAAAAGCCCTGACACGCTGTCCCTGCCAGAACAGCAACAAAACTTTAGGAAAAAAAATGAAGAGAAATTAGTTGGATTTAAATGTAAAACATTTTTTTAAAAGTCGTGAAAGTTGTACAGAAAAAAACTTTGTCTTTTGGTGTCCTTTGTTCATCCTCTGTCATTATGGGAGATGATTTGGGATTAAATCAAAAAATAAAAACTTGAAAGTTGTGGGGGAAATTTTTTTTTTGTCCTTTGGTGTCCTTTGTCCATCCTCGATCATGATGGTGATCTGTAGCAGCAGGAATGCAGCAAATGTTGATCATTTGACCAACAGAAGTCCCACAGTAGTTCTCAGAAAACTGTGCTGATGTGCAGAAGGATGCAGCTTGTTCTGAGAGAGAACACATATGAACATTTTCATTAATATTTATAACGACAAATATTCCAAATGTCCATGTTTGTCTGTGATCTCACCTCAGACACAACTGATACATTCTCTCAGTCTGCATCATTTTCAGGTTTCAGAGGCTGACAGGCCTTTTACAGGTCTGTGTTGTCCTGAATGAATCTGTGAGCAGACTTGAGAGATCTGAAAAAAGACAAAACATAAAGTAAAATCCAGTTAGCTTTAAAGCTTAAATGATGTTTGCATTAAATGGAAACATTTCTTGTAGTTAAAAGAGAAAGTGTCCTACCTTTGTCATTGAAGGAGAAGAAACCAGCTGTGGGTAGAAGCTGCAGTTGTTGGTTCTTTGAGAGCGTACCATGATGACAGGTCAGGACAGCAGAGGAGTCCAAGCAGGTCAGAGGAGAACTGAGAGGATCATCTGAAGCTGCTAAGAGGAAGTCTTGTCTTCTGTGAGGTCCAGCAGTGAAAGTCTGACCTGCACTTCTGATGAAATGTTGCTGGAGGTTTTAAAATTTGTCATAAAAAGGCCCCGGATAAAAATATCCAAAAATGCCCCCCCAAAAAATTAAAAACGAAAATACTAAAGTAACTGTAACTGGCAGGGAACAGCACATCAGACAGAATAAGAAATCTTCAAGTACCATAAAAAAACTGAATGCATTTAGAGGAGGAAGAGAGAGCATCATCACTTCCTCTTTCAGCTTTAAGAGACGGTGGTGGTCTTGTACATTGCAATAGATAAATGACAAATGTCTTTAGTTCTTAAAAATGGTAAATAAATGAAACTTTCACAAAGAAGAGAACATTTTAAATAATACCTTCCTTAATATTTTCAAAATAGAAAAAAAAAAGAAAGTATAGAATAACATTCAGTGAGATGTAATTGTTTACATGCTTCACCTTCATGAACATTGTTTTTATCCCAAAGTTGCAAAATTAAACTATTATTTGAACATAGAATTTGAGTAAAGAAAGAATAACAAAAAACAATAGTATAAAATAATTTTCAATTAATGTAACTTGCTAATCAATCTTTGTTTTGTTTTCTGAATTTGATAATATTTCAAACAGTGTAGATCAATGTGACTGTCATAAATATTTGAAAACCATTTTCTAAAAGAAACAAAAGCTAATCCATGTTGCAAAAACACATAATTCTAAACTGTACAAAAATAAACTGAACAGTTAAGTAATAATGTAACAAAAACAATCAAAGCAGCTTCAATATGTCCATGTATTTCTAAGTTATTTTTCCTAACACATGAGAAAAAAGTATAAAAAGCAATACAAAAAAAAAACAACAAAAAAGGGACTTTAACAAGATAATTAATGAATTATGGGCCACAATCCGAATTCTTTTTTGTTTTGTTATTTTTTGGTCAATTCTGTTAATTCTTTTACTGCTGCAATCATGTTTGTTCTTTTGTTCCAACATTTAGTTTCTGAGACTGGGCTAGGCCCACTCCACTTTAACATTCTAAAAATCCTACAGAAGAAACACAGAACCTCAGCTTTAGAATTATTTACTGGTGAGGTTCAGGTTAATTAAAACACGCAGCAGTTGAAGTGGCCCAAAACAAACTACTAACTGAATAAAACTATGAACTACTGTCCCTGCCAGCACAGCAACAATACTTCAGAAAATAAGAACATAAACAACACAAGATTAAAGGTTTTATGTTTGGTTAAGGAAAAATCATAAAACCATGTGACTGAATTGTAAATCTTTCATCATTCACGGTAAGAGGGCAGCTGCATGTAGAAAGCTGCAGTATTTGGTCCACTGAGAGGTTACTGTGATGTCAAACGGTTCTTAAAACCATGAGGACATCAAGCTGGGGATTTCTGTCTGCTGCTGACAGTTAACAGAATGATGGTGGACCTGTTATATATCTGATCTGCAGGATTTGTCTCTGGACTTACAGAACCAGAGAATTTTTTACTGATTACCCAGCAGATCTTAGACATAAAAGAAGAGAACTTTTTCTTTAAATAAGCTGTGTTGCTGGCAGGGAGCAGTACATCAGAAAGGATGTGTTAATTAAGGAACACATCCTTTCTGATTCTACATTTAAGTTTGAGCAGCTGTGATCAGCTGCCTGACCTGTGCAGTTATCCAACCCAAACCCACCACCCGGATAACTACACAGGTCAAACAAATCCCAGTAAATATTATTTCAATAAACTACAATCCATAATTGAACAAGTCAAACAAATTCAAGAACATACTATTTCAGTAAACAACAATCGCAAGTGTTCAAATCAAAATGACCATGATCTCCAAACATGAACTAATTTTAAACTGATACATTTATAAATACAGAAAAAAATCATGATTGCAATCAGGATAATACTATTGACTTTTGAACATTTTTATAAGACATGATTCAAGGTAAACATATAAATAACACTGCTATTAAAAATGTAAAATGGCATGATGACATTTCTTTTTGTTTTTAAACTCACCTGTAAAAGGTACCTCATTCATCACCTGTCAAAAGACATGATACAGAACACAGGCTCATGATAACTGTAATATGATTTCATTGTACCTGATTGTAGACACTGTTGAGGTCGGGACACAAACATCAAGTCCAGTAGAGTGTTTTTTTCCGTTGTTGCCTCTGTGATCACCTGTGCATATCCTCTAGTCTGAAACAGCTGCAAAACAGGTGTATTTTTATCAACCAGAACATTTACATTGAAATCACCAGAAACAATGATGGGATGAATCTCCAACAACTCTAGTGAATACAGCAAACTTTCCAAATTAGTCAAGAAAGATGTCAGACAGTAATCTGGAGGCCTGTAAACAGAAACAATGAAAGCAGTCACAGGAGCTTCAACCTTCAGAACCACAAACTCAAGGTCAGTCACATTGTTTATGTAGCGCTTCTCTGTCACAGTAATGTGGTTTCTGACATAAATAGCCACTCCTCCACCTCTTCTCTTTGCCAGTTGAGGATGGTTAGTGTAGGACAAGTATCTGTTCCGGCTAAACATGCTGTAACCTTCCAGATGAAGACTTTCTGCAACAAAAGAACCTTGTAGATGGGTTTCTGTGAGACACAAAACATCTGCAAGATGCAACTCATGATGGTTCTTGATGTCACATATGTGAGCTGGGAGTCCTTCAGTATTATGGTGTATGATGGTCATAGTTTCAGGTCTACTCACTGTGTCCTTCAGAAGCAGCAGAGGCATCATGTCATCCAGATTTGCTTGTCTCATGGTGTCCAGTGCAGCAGTGACTTCTGTGTTGGCATAAATCTTAGACTCATCAAAATCCAATAAAAACAGTCCATTGAGAGAAGTGACTCTGCTGATGGCTACATATGACATACCAGCCTCAAAGACATGTTTCAGTGACACCACAGCTTTAGTTGTTGTCATTCCTTGAACTTTATGGATTGTACATGCATAAGCCAGTTTAACAGGGAACTGTCGGCGAACCACACCTTTCTGCTTCAGGTTCTCCTCTACTCTTTCCACGTACACCACGTTGTCAGATTGTCCTCCAGCTGTGTCGTTGTCCATTTTTAGTCCAACCTTAATGACACGTTGATCACTGTCAGAAGTTATAACATTGACAAGTTTACCAAAAGCTCCATTGACCAAACCGTTATGGACATCAATGTTCCTGGTCAGCATGACTCGTGCTCCTTCAGCAACTGTTATTGTGTCTGCCAGTTCATTTTTACCTCCTTTGAAGGGTTTGTCCAGCCGTGCCATTCTGCCAGTTCGTGGGTCTTTCTTAAAGTCATCTGCTGGAATTTCTATCGTGTTAGCATGCAGTCTGGACAGAGTTACAGAGTTGTGAGAAGACACTTGCTTGTTAGTTGCAAAAATGTGAAGAGCATCTAGAGGACAGTTCTCTGGTTCAGTGATGGTCTGTGCTAATAAAGCTCTGTCTGCATCTGACAACACATCTGACTTTTCTTTCACACGGATCCTGTTCAACATCTCAGCAAAAGCAGTATCATCTTTTTGACGCATTATTTCTGTCAAAGTGATCATCTGGAAGTTCTCCTGCCAAAGGTCTAGCTGTGATGGGTCATAGACACACAGAGGTTTAGACTGTCTCACTGGAGGGAGCTGATAAAAGTCTCCAACTGCAATAACAGACATTCCTCCAAAAGGTCTCTGAATGCCTTTGATCTGTTTCAGCCGTGCATCAACATAAGCAAAGAGAGGTTTAGACACCATGGAAACTTCATCAATGATGATAATCTCAGCATTCAAAAGTTCAGCTCTCACTTCATCCAGCTGGTTTCCAAGTCCTTGAAATGGAGGTTTTAAACTTCTCGGGAGCTTCAATAAGGAGTGCAGTGTTGTTCCATTTATGTTGTAGGCTGCAGTACCAGTGAATGATGTCAGCAGGACGGTTGGGTTTGAAATGTCAGGTTCATCTGCATGTCTCGGCATTCTGCTCAGTATCTTAGAAGCCATTGAATAAAGACAACGAATCAGAAGAGACTTTCCTGTTCCAGCACCACCGTTGATGTAAAGGAACAACTGTTCTGGGTTCAGTCCACACACTCTTTTCAAACACCAGTCTCTTATTTTGTAGAACACACAGGTCTGTTTCTGGTTCAGGTTCCGGTACATTCTCTGTAGCTCAGCAGCTTCAATTGCAGGTGGTTGTCTTGTTAATCTGACTTCAGGTACAACGACTTCAGAACGGTTGAGATCTGGGACATTTTCCTGATGTTCATGATCAGACTCTGCTCCTTGATCACAGGGAACTCTCACCATCTCAGACTGTGGATTAAGATTACACCATTCATCAACTTCATCTCTGTTCTCTTCATACTCCTCCAAAGCTTCATCAATCTCCTCTGAGTTTTTCTCATATTTGTCTCTGTTTTCCTTCACAATGTTCTTCACATAGTCAGAATATTCAGAACCAGGAAGACGGACAGTTCCACATTCATAGAATGACTCGTAGGTGGGAAAATGTTGACTTTTCAGTTCACAGTCTGATCTGTAGGGAAGATAAAGCTTAATCATGGTTCCAAAGTATTGTTCAGGATTTTTCTCTTTTGAACAGCGGTGGTATCGGATCACAGCAGGCTTATCACTGGTTCTTTTCTGTACAAATCCCATTTCATTCAGCAGGGGCAGCACACCTTTACCATTTGTCTGTTTGCCATAAACAATTCGACAAGTTGATGCAAAATCTGCCAGACACATTTCCTCAAACTCTGGTGTTTCAGGACGAGCTTTGTATTTGTCAGTCAGTGATGTCATCCAGATGTTTAAGCTGTCATTTGTCGTGCTCTCAAGGTAAGAAAGTGGACGGCTCATTTTCACTGGGTTGTCATCAGTAGGTACAAATATGACACTGCGTGAACTCTGCTTCATGTGAATTCCTGTAGCTCTGCACACACACTCCTGAGCACTTACTTCTCTCTTTTTTGAATATGCCTGCATGACTTCTCTCATTTCATCACTCTCATTGATTCTCTCTGTGCTGGAACTTTCAATGACTGTTTTCAGATAGTCAGACAGACCGGCTTCTTTCTTGGTTATATATTTAGTCAGGTACATGACACAGGAATAAGCATTCAGGATGTAACTGATGTCAATGTTGCTGTCCCAGGCTTTCAGCAGATGTGGGTTGTATCCATTAGTCCAGCTGTCTTTTGGATCACGCTTCAGAATCACCGTGTTGGATTTACTGATCATGTGCAAACATGCTTCATATTCACTGTATGTCAGACTACATTGAGACAGAAGCTGATCTAAGCTCATTGAGGCACTTTCAGGTTTATTTAGCAGCAGGTTCAGTGGTCTGAGTTTGTCTTTTGCAGCATCCATAGTCAAACTGTTCTCTGTTTCCTCTTCAAAAGGTCTGCTGATCATTGTGTTTCTGCAGGGAGGTTTGGGGAAACCAAATCTACAGCCAGAGTTCACAGTCTTAAAACATGTTCTAGTGTGCTTCCAGGAATGTTTCTGAACTTCGGTGACCTTCTTGTACAGTTCAGGTTGTTTGTGTTGGTCAGGAATCTGAGCAGATATGTATTTATCCACAAAGTCACACACCGTTTTATCATCATCCTTCTCAAACACAGGAGCACCTTCAACCCAAAACAGACAGTGAATGTGAGGACTTCCTCTGTGCTGAAACTCCACTCTGTAAAAGAAGTCAATAACTTTACCAAGTGGCTGAGCAGGAGAAAAGATCAGGTCTCTCAATAAAGCTTCCACACGTTTGTCAAACATGCGCATGGCTGTCACAGGATTGCTTCTGAGAATGTCACATTTAGTTGACCAGTCGAGCTCTTTAAAATCAACCTCTTCACCTTGTTGTCTCTTAATTGCTTCGATCACTTCCGGCCAACGGAATTCACCTGCCGAGAAAGTACAAAAGAGTGTGGGCGTGCCCAGCTGTCTTATCATAGCAAACAGGTCTCGTGTTGTTTTCTCCCAGTAAGCAGGTGTACCACGAAGAGGCTGCATGAATCTCACTGCATCTTTATTTCTCACCAGTCTTTCCACCTCGTCTCTGTCCTGTAACATGCTAGAAGTGATTCTGCGTCCATCTCTGGTTACAGCTTTGCCTTTTCTCAACTGTATGCTCATGCTGGAATTAGCCAAATAGATTTCTGTCACAAATTGAGCAAAGAACAGGTATGTCGTGTCACGAGCAAATCTGTCATCAATGCAGAAAAGTCTTGATTTAAAATAACTGCTTGGTGTCAGTTTCTTTTGCCGTTGTTCATCCAGAGTGTTTAGGCCAGTCGGAAACTGAACTGGGAATGCCATGGCTTCTAATTTAGGTGTTTTGAAGAAGCTGATAGGACTGTTTCTCTCTGCTGGTGCAACAGAATATATACCATCACTGAAACTCATTATATCCTCTGAAACATCACAAGGTTGTAAACATGATTCCAGTGCAAAGCCACCATTAGGCATGTCTCCTTCTTGTTCATCATTATCATGATCATCTCTCTCATGGTGTTCTTTTCCTTCACTTGGTTTGTTCATTTCTCCATCATGTTCACTGTTAGCTTCATGTTCTGCTCCAGTCAGTGCAACCTTTTCACACATGTCAATTTCCATTAAATCAGCTTCATCATAATCTTCATCTTCCATCCTTACATCATCATCTTCATCATCTGGCAGTGTAGGATCACACAGTTCTGCTTCATCTCTGATGTTTACACTTTGATATTGTGGATGAATCTGTTTCAATGTCTTTAAAGCTCTCATGAGTTTAGACCAGGTCACGTTCTGGAACAGCTGATGACCTTTATAACATAAACGTCTCTTTAACTTCACCCTTAAGACCTGAGATTCACTTCTTAATCGTGGTAATATTTCAACAGTTTCCTGAACTTCAGATGGAACACAAACCACATTTCCTCGTATTAAGTTCTGTCTGCCTTTAGGTAGGGGAATGATTTTTGCAAATGGTAAACATTTTGCAACCAAATGTCTTTCAAGAATGTTTAGATCTGATAATTCTTCTGGCACATCAAAAAGCTCCAGTTTGTTAGCAACAGCAAGTGGAGGCATGGATCCATTTTTCAGATAATTATGACATGTGTGACAGATGTTTTCTGTTCTTCTCTCAGGAACTTTACATTGTTCATTTATGCAGCCTTCATCACAGATATGAACATATTTGCCTGTCAGACACTGTGAAATGATGTGGGGGTTTTTACTGTAATTTGACCTGATGCAAGGTTTCACTTGGTTTTTGAAGCAAGCTTTACCACAGGAAGTGCAGACGTAAGTCGGAGAAATTTTAACATTTGTTCTGAAAACAGAAATGGCTTCTGTAATCAAAGGGTCATCTCTCTCTTCTGCTTGTTTGGGCATTTGTTTGTATTTTCTTTTTATTTTCATGGCAATCATGTTAGTCATAGAACAATGTCTAAAATTATGTCTGTATCTTTCCTTCATCAACTGTTTGTGTTTTATTCTGAATGCTGGGTCATTAGCATAACGCTGAGTCATGTAAGACTTTTGCCGCTCCCTGAAGCCAGGGTTAAGTTTATAGCGTTGAATGATGTAGCATCTCATTTTGTGCCTAAAATTTGGCTGGGTTTTATATCGAACCATTAAAGAATGTTTTTTCATTTCTCTGTAATCTGCCTCTTTTTGATATCGAGTCTTTAAAATATTTTTTTTCCTCTCTCTGTAATTAGCCTCTGTTTGATATCGAGTATTTATATAATTTTTCTTTGTCATTCTAAATTTAGAATCCTTCTTATAACGATCTGTTGTGTATTGCTTTTGCCTGGTCTTGAACTCTTCATTCTTCTTATACTTTGTTTTCATAGTTTTTTTCTTTATTTGTCTTATTTCAGGATTAGACAAATAATTTTTACTTGAAGACATTTTTTTCTTTTGTTTGTATTCATCATTTGAAGAATAGAGGTCACGTTCTTTCTTTTTTTGATTCTCTTTTCTGTTTGAAGATTTTGTCATAGACTTAGACTGCCGTCTTTTCATTTTTTTTCTAAGCTGTTTAGGAATTTTTGATATTTTATAGGCACTCTGTTGTTCTGCAGTATCAGAGGTATTTGTTTGACTGAGACCAGTTAGCTGGGATTTACAGGTGATCATTTGAACTGGAAACTCAGATTCATTGTGAGTTAATAAGCCATGTTTTTCTGGAACCGGGTGTAGTTCATTAACAGAGGAAAAGTCATTCATTGTGTTTCTAGATGTTTTGTTTTTACAAACATTAAATGCATCAGTATGTGACATGGATGTTATTATATAATCCACCAGCATGTCCACATCTGCGGTGTCATTATTCATTTCAGGTGAACAAATGTTCTCATCAATCTCTGGGTCAGCGTGTCTCGTCAATGTGGCATCTTGATGATCATCATTCATCAGAGAGGGTGTAACACAGACATCAGGTGTTCTGGACTCTGGAACTTGGACACTCTCATTCATAATAGGGATGCTGCATAGAAACTTCACAGGTTTCAGTTCATACACACTTGAGGGCTGTGCTCCATTCATAGAGTAACATAATGAGAGCCAGTCAATCATTTCAAGGAGACTTGTGAATGTCAGCATCACAGCTGTACCACTTTCTCTGTCAAACATGTCATGTGGAGTGGGTAAACCATCTGGGCTTCTGGAGTGGGGGTCAAAGAAACCAAATCTTCCAGAACTGGTTCTGAACACAGCAATGCACAAATCCAACATTACCAGTAAAGCATACTGAATTTCTGTTTGCAAACAAGCAAGTCCAGCATCAAACCTCAGGAATTCATCCACTGATCCAGGAGGGGGGTCTCCAAAAGTGCCATAACGTGACAGAACTGACATGTCTGCATCATACACACACCTGCGAGCAGGTACTGTCTCAGGAAGTTGATCAGTGGCAAGGTGGTTGTCAGCAGGGAATCTTTTTCTGGCATCTGTGTACATGGAATTACCTTTATCTAAAACAAGGTCAAGGTCAGCTGTGGTGATGTTCTCATCTTCACATAGAAAAGCCAGAAATGTCAGAGAGTTACAGGTGCACTGCATGTTTTTGTATTTTCCATATCTCCCAGAAGCCTGGCTCCAAGAAGCACACAGTTGTCTCACAGAAGGTTGAGATGTTTCATTTACATGTTGAGCATGAGAAGGTTTGGCTG
>NW_023417507.1:0-1985 GCF_002922805.2 Oryzias melastigma | reverse complement strand
GTCTCAGAGGTGGGGAAACAATTGTGGGCAAAGCTTCTCCCTGTGCATGGAACTGTAGATTAAAACATTATGTCAGATGATACATTTTTAAAACATTTTTTTGCAGGGCAAATCATTTGAGATAAGCTTGATGATCAACAAAATTCAGCCTTTTGTTGTCCACTGTGTTACAACATTATGTCAAAAAATATAATGCTATGTACACAGCGGACATGAGATGACCGTTCAAATGTGAGTTCTTAGCATACGGTGTTCACACTGGACAGGAGCCTCGGATGCTAGCACACATACTCACAGTTGGAAGAGGATGTGAATAACTTGGGCTGAGTCCGAACTTCTTCCCTACCCCTATGGCTTTTCACTATCCCAACATTTGTCCTTACAAGCGGAGAGATGTGGAAAAATAGTGACTTCAAGTCTGCTATTGTTACTACTGCTTGATGACATCATCAATAGTCGCTGGTTCTCTACATTAGTGCTTGTAAAATGCCTATCATTGGTTAAGTGCTCTTTCATGCCACAAGTCCGACACGGATCACCCTATCAGTAAAAGTAATACCAAGCTATGGCTCCTCCTTTAAAAGAGAAATTGGCACTGTCTAATTTTCTAATTTCCCACACAGTCTAGCTCAGGGGTGTCAAACATACGGCCCACGGGCCACGTCCGGCCCATCATATGGCTTAATCCGGCCCAGTTGGGAAGAAAAATGTATTAAAAGGATGTTGAAAAGAAAAGAAAAAAAAAAGCAAGTTTCTAGCTCATTCATTTCGCGAGTTATAGTTCTTTAAAGAAATGACCGCAATGCACAATTATGCCACTAGGGGGAGCAAAGGAAAAGCGAGAAGTCAAGACAAGAGATCAAGAAATAAACAGCATATCTTTGCAAGCGCGCCACATCTGTAAGATGCAGTTTAATTTAGTTAAATCTTTCATTGATTTGCACATTTATATAGTAGGCAGGGTGTTTATTTTTTTTTCCGCAGCCCCCTCTTGGGCTTTCTATTGGGATTGCTTCAGCGTCAGATGTAAACTATGTGGACCGGTGGTACCGGGACACCAACTGGTACCCTAACCTGGCACCAGTTCCGCATTCTGTACCAAGTTGGAGACACCCAAAATATCGAAAAGTGATGTGGAGGGGTCCATTACCAAACGTCAAGTTGGGAGTGAGAATGTGTTGGTAAAAGAGGCTTACCAATCGGTCTTCTATCCAAAAGTTTTGTTCATGACTCATCCAGATTTGCACATTTTTTCCCCATAGAAAATCTGTATCCACCTTTACCGGCCCGAGGGCCGCTTGGTACCGGACCACAGATGGTAATCAAGTCCCCAACCCTCCAGATGTGGACCGATGGTATCAGAAGACCAGGTACCCTAACCCAGTACCAGCACCCACCGGTTCTACGTCCAGTATTGCATCCTGAGGACAGCACTGTGCCCCAGCACCAGGGTCCACATCTGCAGGGTTGGGGACCCCTGATTAGCGTTTGTGGTCTGGTACCAAGCGGCCCTTGGGCCAGTGGCGGTTAGGGACATGTAATTAAATGGGAACAGCCAGCTCGACAAAAAGCAACAAGTTAGGGACACCAAAAAGGTTACATGGAGGGGGCCTGAAGTTTCCATCCAGATATGAGGAGTTGGGGGTGAGAATGTGTGGGTATAAAGGGCTCACCAAGCGGTCCTAACATTTTGTGTGTGCTCCAAAAGACATTTTTTGCCTGCAGAAGTCCACATCTACCCGTAAGGGCAGTTGTGACTAAGGTATAAAGTTTGAAGCTCTATTCATTTCACTCATACGTCATGGATTTGTCAAATAAAACACTCTCCAAAACTGCACAAAAATATGCACTCAAATAAATCAACTAATTGTAAAACCCCTTCAACAGTAGACATTAAATAAAGCAGTATGCATTAAAAACAATAGTTGGAAGAAAATATCTGCGTTATTTGGGACTTTTCTATTGCTTCAAAATTTGGGAATAAA
>NW_023417506.1:957-12873 GCF_002922805.2 Oryzias melastigma | reverse complement strand
ATGGCAACTGAATTGACTCCATTGGGTTGGAGACGGATGTAAACCTTTTTCTATGGCTGACATCATACTCACTCAGTCCAGTTCTCAAAACAAAAACATCCATAAAGAAAACGAGACAGTAATACTACTCCTAATTCTGCCATAAATATCTGGAATTCACAACAATAGCAGAAGGCCGAACTCTGAGGGGTTGATGACACAATGGTGTCGAATGGCGTCTTCCAATCGGAATCGGATATTTAATTTATTCTTTGTTTCAAGCTTATTATTCCAGACAAGTCTTCCACTAGAAGTATGCATGTCATGAACGGATCATGACACGTTATTGCCAGAAAGCGCAGCAGAAAAGAGCAACAGATCGAACAGGTGGCTAACAAAAACAGTAGCCAAGCTAACAAAATGTTCAATAACTCTTTAAATTTTAACGTTCAATAACTGCTTTAAACTGAGAGTGTCTCTATTAATATTTAATATCGCAAAAAAACACCTTCAAATGCATTTCAACTGATTTCTTTTTATGTTAAGCTCTCTTTTAATTGGTGACAATTGCTAACTATGCTAAATGCTAGCTCTGTGTTTTAACCACTTAGGACCTGAGCTGTTCTTTAATGTGCCTTTTTATTTTACTGACAGAGAAATAGAAGTTAAGAAAAATCACTACTGCAGTAATAAACCTGGAGATGTGATGTCTTAAGAGGTTAAAGTCTTAAGAAGTTTAAAAAATAAAAATAAAAAATCCCATAATCTTAAATAGACAATAATAATAAATTGTTCAAATATTAATCATGAATACTGATCATCATATTCATGCAACAACAAAGTCATCATTCATTTTTTAAGAATTTTAAATGAAGACATGAATCCAATTTGGTTAAAAATGTTCAATAGTTCTAAAGATATTAAGGGAAAAGTAACCAAACTCTCTAACATGACTAGTTATCACTTGGATTTACTAGATGGTAGGTTTTTTAGGCAATAGTTACACTATTTTTAATTGTTTGTTAAAACTACTTCACAGAAGTGCTCTGTTTAAGTGTTAAATGATAAATCAATGTTAATTAAATAAAAATAGGGAGAAAAAAAACCTAAATGTGTTTATTCAATTTGTACATTGTTTTAATGTGTTACAAAAGTTTCGGAAGATCCTCTAAATCAAATGACTCGGAATAGGATCGGGTCCCAAAGACCCTTATTGGGACATCCCTAAACTGCATTGCGTCTTTTCTCCACAACAGGAGGACACACATTTCTGAAACTTCACAATAATTCTCATTTATGCAAGAAATGGGAAAGAATGTGGTACGACACCGCCCTTCTCATTCAGGGGGAAAGATCTCCTTCGTTAACAGAAGACACACCTCAGGGAGAGGAACTGAGCCTCCACTACCTACAAGAACACGCAGAATCAAGTGGAACAGGACTGTGTACCTGCTGACCGACAGGGTACAGTTGATGGGTGGTCGCTTGGTTTTTGGAATGTAGTAAAGCGGGTATCTGTCTCCATGTCGAATCATCACATGGACGGACAGCAGCTTGTAGTCTGCTGGACTGTGACCTGCAACAAGTAAGAACTAATTCATTTAAGCTACAAATATCAAAGTAACTTTGATTAAATGATGAATAGAAGATGACGTAGTATCCTCTTTTACTGATTCATTCAGTGGATGAACAGGATCTGTGAAGGTCTCAGTTTGATCAGATTTTTGTTGTGTCCGTGTGAAAGTCTCACCCTCCCAGGCCTGCTCGGTTCTGTTGGGGGTGTTGCAGTAGCTGTAAGCTTCAGAAATGGGGTCGGGCTCTTGGGTTTGGGTCACCGGGAACACTCGCTTTCTGCTCTTCCCCAACGAAAGGCCTTCCCCTGAAGAGGTGGCTGGACGCTTCTCCACCATGGGGGCGGCTGGAGTCAGGTTCACTGAGATTCAAAGGGACAAAAACGTTTAATAGTAATCTCTCAATTCCTCCAAAGTCCGTAAAAGAAGAGTAAAAATATATCGACGTCAGAGATTCCAAAAAGAAAAGTAAAATCAGTCATTTATTAAGCTTGACCCCTAACCCAAAAATGTTGCCATAACTCAACTTATCCACAGAAGTTCATGTCTGTCCACTCTCACATGACTGGACCACAGTGACTGAGCTCATCAAGATGAAAACCCCTTTTTCCTACAATGTTGGTTCAGTCAAATGAAAGCAGACAAGCAGAACTCCACTGAAGAAACTGCATCTCAACTTTGTCTCCATGTCAACCGCTCTCTCCTTCCAAAGCCCCCACTGTTAGCACACTGTTGCTGAGGAACCAATGACCTGTGAGCTCAGAGAGAAAGGCCCAATAAGAGCAGAGCTGTCCTGGGAACTGGGAAGCATCAACAAACATCTGAAGGAGAAAACACTGAACGCTTGTGTTCCTAAGAAAAAGCAGGAAATCTTCTGTCCTACAAACACAAACGTCCTCACATCCCACCACAAACCCAACTGTGAGACTGACTAGTGTCAATAAAGCTTCGTATAGACAGCCAAAGAGGGATTATAAATGAAGACAGACTGAGAAATGTTTTACTATCTTTTAGACTCGGATCATGATCGTCTGATGGTTCAAATGTGGAAGAGTTTGGTGCTCATCTTCACCAGTTCTTCAACAGTTTGGTCAATGATTTCCAGGATAATCTATGGAGCTCTGAGAGGCTCAGACGTAAATAATTTTTAACATGAACATGTTTTTAAACAGAATCAAAATTTTTGTATTCTACTATAAATGATCTATTATAAAAAATCTATTATAAACTACATAGTGCACTATATAATGTGTTCACCATTTTATAGTGCTGTCCAATTGTACATTCTATAATCCAGTGCCCCAGAAATTTCCCAGAAGTCTCTGCAAAAAAACCTGTCTGCACCGATCCTCAGTAGATTGGCAAATATAGACCACAATTTTTTTTAAATTAAATCAAACCCTAAAACTTCAATTCAATTCAATTCAATTTTATTTATATAGCCCAAAATCACAAAGAGATTTGCCTCATTGGGCTTCAAAATATAAACAATTGTTAAAAACTAAACAGACTACATAAACTGGTTATCCCTGCCCTTAGACCCTCCCTCCCGGTAAGGAAAAACTCCTAAAAAAACCTGAAAAACTTCAGTCCTGCTCCAGGACTTCTGCTCCAGCTTTTTCCTCTGAGGAAAGTGATCGTCATGAGAAAATAAATAAAGAATCTTTTCAGAGGGAAAGTTCACCTCTCCCCAGATTGTTTTTGTCTAGATAATGAAACTAAAGTTTGTTTCAAAGGAACAAAGTCTAAATAGTTTAATTTCTCTAGTGTCATGCTCTCGTGTTTCACTTCCTCATTTTTAGATTCTCTTCTGCTGCATCTCAGTCTTCAAAATGATCAAATTTACCAAACAGGTTAAAGGAAACTATAAAACCCCCTCAGGTATTTTGTCTTGCTGTTGTGATAAACTAGGGAATAAAGTATGTCAACATATGAAATATGATATTAATAAGAAGATTTTGGTCAATATATGGAAAAGTGAAAAGTGTTCCTATTGTTTATGGGTGTTTTTTATTAGCGCACTCTACCTAATGACTTTTTTAATGTTCAAGATTGAAAACAAAATCCCCCTTGGTATTATAAAAGTAAAGATGAAAGTCTGTAACAATAATAATTAAAAAAAAACATAATAAAACATTTTGTTGTTGTATTTTGATCTTTAATTGTGACGCAATGTTACAAATTTAAATGAAAATACCTCAAGATGAGACTTCTCACAGCAATTATTAGGTTAAAAATGTTTGCAATTACAACCCAAAAATTAGATTAATTAATTACAGGTCATGATTAAATAATTCCACCAAATAAATTGCATAACGGTACTTAATGTTACATCACCCATCAACCTGTGCCTCCCTGTAAATAATGTTTCGTCTATAAATAGTTTTGTCTAAAATACCATATGGTTAGTGTTTCAATAAACCGTCGATGTTTATGTAACAATTAGCGTTTCTGTACACGTCTAAAGGAAAAGCGGCAGCATAAAATCAAAGCACAGCAACAAAACCCCTGCAGACGACCTTCCTCAAAATTCAGGTGAGGAAACTACAACTAGAAATTAAAACCAGCATGGAGAAGATGAGAACAAATGACAGAAAGATGTTTGCATAAACTCACCAAAGATGAGACAGAAGACGAGAATGTGTGCAACAACAGAGCACGCCATCCTGAAGAATACTCTGCAGCCTGAGGTCCAACCTCACACTAGATCCCATTCACCGGGAAAAGCTTTTCCCTCAAAGACTCCAACACACCACACCCCCATTCAAACACGCCTGGTATAGCCAAACTCCTCCAGAATAGCTGTGTCATGGTTCCCTCACAAAGAGACGTTTGTGCTTTCAAGATGAACGCCAATGAGGGCACAGGAACGCCACAGCAGCAAAAGTAAACAAATACACACAAGAATGCCACAACAAACGGACATTAATGCACACAGACACACACACACAAGAACGCCACAGCTGCAGATGCACATGAATACACACAACGCAACTTTACAGACTCATCCAGAAAAAAAAAAAAATTACAATATAATTTGGAATTCTTGCAGAATTTAGTTTTCACTTTATTATGGAGGTAATGGTCCACCATGTCATGCTGGAACATTATGAGCAAAGCTGGAAGTACTGTGGGGGTGGGGTCAGGGCTTACTTCATTTTACTGGCATTTCCATGAAAACTACATTCAGCAGAAAAAGCCAGCCCTCTGCCTGGGCCACATCAGCCCTCCCTATTCCTGGTTGGGGAGCTTCCTTGCATTGACTGTTCCTGGCTGGGAGACACAGTCCAGACAGATCCCTGGGGGAATGCTTAACAATGACCCCATACAGAAGGGACAATTCTAGAAGGGAGTGCTCTGTTTCTGTGAGAAATAAGGGCGATGATGAAATGATGTTCATGGATTTGTGGAATTATACTCACATTCACACAAACACCATGCAACATTCAAACTGAATAATGGGTCATGGTTACAGCTAGGGCTATCAACAGGTAGTTTATCAACAATGAATACTTACAGAACTGGAGGCTCACACTGACGATGGCCAGCACGACGCCGCCCACCACCACCAGGAGGAGGAAGCGGTTACGAGCCAGCATCTTGGGGTGGATCCAGTCTACGGTCTTTTCCATCAGCCATTAAGGCAGCATTCCATCTCTGCAACCTGAACCCCATAGAAATAAGAAATAAATCAACCCAGGTTTTGATTGAGTCAGAAAAAATATTTTGAACAAATATAATTTTGTGTAGAATGTGTCCAGATCCAAAGTTGGTAAACTTCAAATGTTGACAATTTTACTCTAGAGTTCACACACAGACACATACTAATCCAAGGCAAAGGCCACACTCGGATAAGGAGCCACAATCAGGTAAGGAACCATAGTCAGATAAGGAGTCTCACTCAAGGAAGGAACCATAGTCCGATGTGGAGCCGCATTCGGGTAAGGAACCATAGTCAGGTTCACCAGCTGTGTTTACATGTCCAAAATGTCCTTAATCGGATCAAAGATCGGATTGGAATATAACTGTGCACATGGGCCCTGAAAAACTTTATCTGATTCTAACAAACATTTACATGTGCCACACGTTTGATTGGAATAAATCATTTTGACATGCACAGAACTGTCTAAAATGCCGTAAATAGTCGTAGAAGAAGAAATAGCGAGTTTCTTTGTAAACAAAAGATGTTGCGGCATAGAGCGAGATGATCCTCTGAGTGCGCTTTCATTATTATTCATAATATTTCTAAGTGACCGTTTGCTCATGATTTTCTAAATCCATGCGGGCAATGCAGCAGTCTTGGCTGCACGTAAATATTTGGGAATACCATCAGCCTTTCTTTTGTCTGGATTGGAAATATAATATTCATATGATTTTTTTGCATGGTTTCTCAGTACTGTTTAGAGCACGGAGCAGCATTTCTACATTTATAAAATAGTGTTATATCTATCTACTTATATTAGTGCTGACACAAACTATAATTTATTCATCGACTAATCACCGATCATTTTTTCCAATTACCGGTAGTCGACTAATCGGGTCATGCGTAAACTGGATGTAAAGCACACATCTTAACCATCATTAGCTTTAAATTAGTTAAAAACTAGATATAGCATTTCATGCGATAATGCTAATGTGAATGCTGTCAGCTGAATTTGGCCACTGAAAATACTAGTGCTGACAGCTGAAGATGCTGAAATTGATAGCTAAAAATGCTAAAGTTGATAGCTGAAATTGCTGAAGCAAATAGCTAAAGATCGCTGAAGCTGAAAGCTAGCTAAAATATTAGTTATATGCCAAATTAAACTGAAAAAAGCCTAAATTAGCTAAAGCAGCTGGCACGCAGCTGAAATATCACCTAAACTCCAAATTAGCCTAAAAAACAGAAAAAAATCCTAATTTAGCCAAAATAGCTAGCATGCAGCTGAGATTTTACCTAAATTCCAAATTAGCCTAAACAACTGAAAAAGCCTAAATTAGCCAAAATAGCTAACATTTTGCTGAAATATTAGCTAAACTCAAAATTAGCCTAAAAAACATAAGTTAGACAAAACAGCTAGCATGTAGCTGAAATGTTAGCTAAAGCCCAAATTAGCCTAAAAAATTTAAAAAAGCATAAATTAGCCAAAATAGCTAGCATGCAGCTAAAATATTATCTAAATCCCAAAATAGCCCAAAAAAATCTTAGTAAATGCCAAAATATTCCAAAAACCTAGCAGAAAGCCAAAATAACTTTCAACTTTAGTACACTCTAACTCCATATAATATAAAGTAGGGACTAAACGATTATTAAATTAGTCGTCAACTATTTCAATAGTCGATTAGTCGTCGATTTGTGGCAGCCCTAACTTACATAGACATGTGATGTATTGTAGCTTGATTATTCCTAATAACTTTTAATTTATGTTGGAAATATATAAATATCTGATCTTAAATTACAAACCAGATCATGATAATGCACATAAAGGAAATGGTTAATCCCGGGGTGGGATTATAAAAACTCATTTCTTCCCATTCCCTTTCAGGGAATCTCTTAATATTAGTTATGATGTGTTTAACATGTCTTTATATGTAAACTTCTGATGATTTATTGTATTGCACATGAATTATTTTTTTGTGATCGCTTGAAATAAACTACTTCTAATCTAATCTAATAGACTAATTACGAGCCACACTCAAGAAAGGCACAATCCGGCTCTGATGTCATCTTGTTTCTTTAAGTCTACATCAAACAACTATGACAAAGATTCCACTGAATGTCTTTTTAATTACCCTGTGGATTAATAACACATTTAATTTATTTCAAATGTATTCATATGTTCATATATTTATGACCCGTTTGTGTTTTTCAGTTTTTAAATGTCTCGTTATTGTCAGCAGAAAAAAGGACATTTAAAGAAACTTTCCGGTTAATCTAAACACAAACTATGAAAAGTTTTCTATGGTGATGACGCGTTCACGTCACTGCATTCCATAAAAGTGAGGGTGCCACCTCATCAACCGGAGCAGAGAAGCTGCAGGTACCACCGTGAAATGCGACTCAGGTGAACTCTGTGACTCAGGTCACTCACCTGTCAACAGATTCTGAGGTTGGTTTCAGGAAAAGCGCTCGGAACTTTGACAGGGGAAAATCCGGTCAGGGTCGTGAGGTTAAACTCTTACAAAGATGTCACAGCGACAAAATAAAACTCTGACGCCGCTAACGTGAAGCACTGCGGGGTTAGCATCCCTACGGCTAGCTACAGTCCCGCAGCTCCGGCGCCGCATCGACCCGCCTCCTCCTTCACGAGCATCCCGCTCCGGCTTCCGGCAGCTTTGCTCCTTCACCGATCTGACCGACCGAGAGCCACCGAACCAAACGGCAGCCCAGTACCACGAAAAGAACAATCCGAGCACAAAGACCATCGACATAGAACCGGAAGTATCCCACCTGGTACTCACCTTTAGACGGAGAGACCTGCAGCCACACAGAGAAGATTCACGCTTAAAGCGGGCGCTCCGCTATTTCATGCAGACTATGGTAAACATGCTAATGTAGTTGTTATCTCTGCTTCCGGTAAGGCTTTTCAAAATAAAAGAAGAGCCACACTTTTTCACAATTTGCCTTGCAATATCTGAATGGATAAGCAATAATAGCCTGTTAAATAAACACAACAGCTCTTCCTTCAAAAATATGACGTAAATGTGAAGGCAGATACATGAATGGCTGAATCAACACTAAATGTTGATGTTGTTTTGAGAACACAGTTTATAATGTTTGGTGGAAATTTTGAAAAGCACTACCACTGTTTCCGGCAGCACCTTTTTTCCTTCAAACTTGACTATCAAAATAAATGTCTGTACTAGAACCATTAAACAATGAACTGAGTCCAGCTCGAAGGCGCCATCTAAAGGACTAACTTCAATAGTACACGTGATCTTTATGACTCCTCAAAACTACACATAAATAACAAACTCCATGTTTCAACAAAACTCCACCGAATCAGTGGAATTTATGTTCCCTTGAGATAATTATAAAAATGCTAAACATACATTCAAGTGAGTTTTTACTTTAAATTAATTTTCTTACAACAAGACCAAGTTCCATTTATGTTTAAATGTATATTAAAAACAGCTTAAATGATGGATAAATCACATTTCCTACCTGCCCCCCTGCTGTTTCCCCAACCTTTCTATATAGAATTACTACTATTATTTTTACGGTTACGTTACAACAAGGCTGTAAAGTTTAGTCAACTAATCAATGACTATTAGGCACTT
Organism: Oryzias melastigma; assembly: GCF_002922805.2. Taxonomy (NCBI): domain Eukaryota; kingdom Metazoa; phylum Chordata; class Actinopteri; order Beloniformes; family Adrianichthyidae; genus Oryzias; species Oryzias melastigma. The sequence goes on along the minus strand of NW_023417506.1, from coordinate 4,063 downwards.
GCGGACAAATGGATCCACAAATGTCTTTGTTTTCCTCTTCTGAGCTGGAATATGGGCCCAACTTGTAAAATTTCTCAGTACATTTGCTGCACCACTATTGTTAGGTTGTGGTGTGAGGGGATTTTTAGTCAAAATCCAAAAGCCTTTGTTGTTTTTTAAGACATATTTTATCCACAGTGGCAGGAGGTCTTAGAAATACAATTTATGGGTTGTGGCTGGGATTGTTGACCTGAGAGCTTTTACATTTGGGGCCAATCACACACCTCCCTGATAGCGTTGCATGATGGGAAAGTACCTCCCTGTATTTTTCTGTTTTGAGCGCATTATTTCAAAATAAATCTTCATTAGCAGAAAAGCAACCTCCATCACAATTAAACCTTCTACTGCAGACAAATGTCTTGAGTTTTGCTAATCAGTCCAAATTATCTGCTGTTATTTTTCTCCCCCACAGTTCTTGTTTTCCTCCAGACTTACAATAGGTCTTTATGTTGGAGGTTTTGCTTTTTCATTTCTACTCTTCAATATGATCATCTGTGACCAGACATGTCTGGACAGTAGATTGGTGTGTCTCTGTCCCACTGGTTTCTACCATGTCTGGGGCCCGTTCCAAGAAGCAGGTTTTGTTGGAACTCTGAGTTCGTGAACTCCAAATTCGGCAAAACTCTGAGTTTTCGGTTCCAGAAAGAGGGATAACTCAAACCCGGGAAAGTGGGCGAAACCAAGCCCGTTCCAAGAAGCGGGTTAGGATGAACTCAGAATCAATCACTATGGTAACTGAGTCTGTGAACGAAACCTGGTCGGTAGAAGGTTTTCTTCAGGAAACTTAGAGTTCTCTGCGGTCTCCGCCCCTTTTTAAAGTGAAAGATGATCAAATATGAGTTCCTCATTAACATTTAGAGAACATTCACATTAGAGACGTCACGTTTTCACCACACAGAAACCAGAATGACATGTTCATTCATAGAGGATCACGTAGAGAGGAGGCTGATTAATCCAGAGGAAATGTTATTTACGTCGGTAGAGGATTTGGAGGACACGAGTCGACTGACTGCAGTTTCCCAATTCATTTTTATTTCAGCGATATTTTAAATAGTTAGTTTTTCCAGGGACTCGCTATTAAAAAATACAGTCTTCTTTTCATTATTTTAAACCCTTAACAATAGGAATTAAGGAATGTCAAACACCGGAGAAGGATGTGGACTTATCCACCGTCCAGTATCTACGTCAGACATTTGCTCAATTGATAGCAACGCTGCCTCCCACTGCATATGAAGCGAGTTCGATTCCCGGCTACGGAAAGTTATTTTTACGTTTAAAAAAATTCGGCGAATATTTTTTTAAGTCTTGAGAATTAAAATTAAATAAATACTTTTTTAACATATGCCAGGCAGCTACAGTTTCTTTTTAGCGTGCAGTGATATCTGTGTGTGTAGGTGGGAGGTTACGATCACGGAGATTACTTATTAGATTGGTAACAGATCAAAAACCACTCCTTACTCAACAAGAGACAAAATAACCTTCCTGACATTATTTATTCATTATTAGACATGATTCAAATAACTGCAGATATTTTCTCTCTGTTCTACCGCTGCAGCTGTGTTGCTTTTCTTGATGAAAATGTTCTCCCATAGTCGCTTTTGCTTGAAGGAACTTATCAATTTCCCTCGCCGGAAGTACGTAACTCAGCTGTTTGTTCCCGTTGCCATGGTGAATCATGCTGTCTTTGCTCCATTGATCAGGGCTTTTTATGGTCACGACGCTCACACCTGATTCTGGTTCTAACAACTTCAAGTTGATTGAATCAAACATTTTCAGCTGTTCTGGAACCGAAAACCCTGAGTTTGAGAATTTTGAGTCCAGTGACTCTAAGTTCAGGTTTGAACTCTAAATTTGTTGAACCTGCTTCTTGAAACGGGCCCCTGATCTGGTGTTGTCATCCTCGGATTTCAAAGGATAATAACTTTGATGTATTTTTCCTCTGCTGCACTAAATTTTGGGTGTGTTTCTACAAAATAGCTCGAACATCCTGAAACCTCGGTCTAATCTGGGATCTTTTGTCTGAGAGAGACCTGTTTAATCCAGTAAAACTAGTTTGCAATTTAAACTTGTTTAGATTTGTTTAGAGTCGCTCCAGAGTATAAGTCACATGAGCCAAAAAATGCATAATGAAAAAGAAAAAAACATATATAAGTCACTTTGGAGTATAGGTCACATTTTTAAGAGAAAACATCAACATAAAATAAAAAATAGTAATAATACTGTCTTGATGCAAATGAGAAAAACATCATAACATCCATGAGGGGAATGATTAGATTCTCAGCCGTGTTTGTTTTGAACGGAGCTTCTTCTTCTGCGTTTCTGTCAGCAGACAGCAACAAATACTGATACACAAACCTACAGGGCCCTCTTGTGGTTGTTATTGGAAAAATACCGCTAAAAAAGCAACTGGTTGTTAGTGGGGAAAATAATGAATATATGACCCTATTGATGTCTAAAAAAATCACAAAGAAGTTGCTCCTGAGTATAAGTTGCACCCCTGGCCAATTTATGAAAAAAAAACACAAGTTATAGTCCTGAAAATATGGTTATTACATAATTTAATAAGTAACTATAGAGAAACAGATCATACAAGGTGAATAAAATAGAAATAGAGGACAACCTGAATCTGTTTACTTTGTTCATTGTATTTATGTCACAAAAGTAATGGATTGGTACTCAGTATAAGCAAGTATTTAAAATTAAATGACTTGGAATAGGATTGGATTTTCTGCTGTCGACAAACAACTACAGTAGAAGCTTGAAGCTTTTATCAGTTGCTATTGTTTAAACAAACATCAGCGTACTCCTGATTTTGAAGAACTACGGTCAGAGAAAGTCAAAAAGAAGAGAAGTATATTTACCAAAACACAAAATGTTTGAATTCAGTTTCAGTCCTTCTGGAAATGAAAACAGAAAACAGTAAAAATTGGTCTGCTTGAACAGAAGTTTTTATATTTTTCTATCTTGCTCGTCTGTTACTTCACTTTTTATGAGAGAAAAAGAACAGATTCAGATAAGGAGTTATGCAGGTTGGGGGCAGATTCTTTCAGAGAAGTCTTCAAAGCAT
>NW_023417506.1:0-870 GCF_002922805.2 Oryzias melastigma | reverse complement strand
CTAAACTTGTTGTCTCCTGACCGGGCCAATCGGGTGCTGCTGACGTAGGGCATTCGCTGTCGTTTCAGCCAATAGCGTTTGAGGATAGAGATGTTGGAGCATAGTTTGTTTGACACAACACTGATGACGGGGCTCGGGGCACCGCCCCGTGAAAGTAGTAGCCCACGTGAAGAAATCAATCACGACACCACACTGCGCATGCGCACACTCGATAGATAGATATTTTTTAAAGTCCTCTTTACATTATACTAATCTAACAGCTGTGTTAAACTATTGACAACAAAATAGGAAAATAAGGTCACACATTTGTGAACAATATGTTCACAAAGTTAAAATAAAAAAGTAGTAGATAGTCGTCAATGGCTATGAATTTGGTGGAGTTATCTCATTATTTGTAGCATTTTAATTTTTAATCAAATAATGGTTTAAAAAAACTCTGTTTCATTGCTTATTCATTAATTTATGTTTTTTCATGCACAATTTTGTAAAACATAAGTCGTGCAAACTGCATTAATTATAGCAATGAAGCGGAAGACTAGAAAAAGCTCAAATCCATGTGAACACCAGCAGTTCTTCTGACACTTGAGACTGAGTTGGCAGATTAAAAGAAAACTGTACCAGGAAAAATGACTGGAGTTTATATAATCCACTGAACGATAAATCATTAAAAACTTTAAGACACAATGTCAAACTCCTGCTATTACAGTGCAAACTTTAAAATTATATTTAAAAAGTAAATTTGAAGGTTTTACACGTACCTATCATGATAACCAGTATTAAGAGATTTTATCTCATCATAACTAGTATTTGATGACATCATAATATATAATACATTAAATGACAGTGGACAGACATTTTCCTCTAAAATCA
>NW_023417505.1:7261-13436 GCF_002922805.2 Oryzias melastigma | reverse complement strand
AAAACAAATTTACCCCAATGGCTCACAGCTGCCGCACAAACAGAGGGGGCCCACTACTCAACCTGGCCACCCACAATAATCTGGCACTGCTGGGCAGCCCCACCGACTCCTATTTAAAGGACCTTAATGACAGAACCACACCCTACGGGTGTCACCCATCACAATCTGAATGTTTGCAGGTGATTCCCGATTGGGAGGAGCAGGACTGGGATCCCAAACATCCAGAAAACTATGCCGGGATCTTCCACTTCCGGTTCTGGGTCTTTGGTCAGTGGACAGATGTGGTAGTGGACGACCGGCTGCCTACTGTTGACGGACGCCTGATTTACTGTTATTCAAACAGCAAACGTGAATTCTGGAGTGCTCTGTTGGAGAAGGCTTATGCCAAGTCAGTACACTTAATTTATGGACAAGTATTTCCCATTTTCAGGAATAAACATGAGCTTTAATTATTAGAAACATGAACATCGTATAGTGTTATGTCAAGGATGCTACATATACGTAAGTGGGACATCTTGAACTAAACTTTGTCTTTTATCTCAGACTCTATGGCTGCTATGAGTCTTTAAGGGGAGGAAACACTGGAGATGCTGTGGTGGATTTCAGTGGAGCTGTATTTGAAGTAATCAACTTGGAGAAAGAGATTTCAGACAAAGACCAAATCAATCTATTTGAAAGCATGCTCAAAGTTTATGAACGTGGAGGAATCATCAGCTGTGGCATCAAGGTCTCTGCTTAATATTTTAAGTCTTTGTTCTTTATATACTTTGGCTGTACTCACCTGTTTTCTACATTTTACAGGCAGAGCCACATGAACTTGAGTCCAAGTTGGAAAATGGTCTTGTAATGGGCCATGCATACGCTGTGACAGCAGTGAAGAGAGTACATTTACGTCATGAGCTGGTGGCGCACTTCAAAACTGAAGCTATTCCTATGATCCGAATGAGAAACCCCTGGGGTTACAAGGAGTGGAATGGACCCTGGAGTGACAGGTGAGCTGGAGGCATGTTGAGGGAGATTCAAAAACTTGATTACAGTGCTCGATATTGATGGCAAAAAAACCAGAGATCCTTTTTTTATTTGTTCATGTCTGTAAAAAACTATAGAATAAGTGATATAAAGATCCTTGGTTATGAATATAACACACTGTTTAATGCCCCAGTTTTTAATCATAACAATAATAATAATTCAAAGACACAAGGCAACAGTTTACTCATCCTTGATTATTGATCTTCCTGTTTTCCCTTAGCATTAATCCTTTGCATTATTACAAGATGTCCTCATAAAATAAAACCCTTTGCCGAAGGTTTTAATTTATCTTTTGTCTTTTATCTCTCTCTTTTTTTTTGTATACTACCTAACTTACCACATAACAATTATACTAGTTGAACCAGAAATTTGACAGTCAATGTGAGAGAAAACTAAGCAAAGATAATGTGGGTCAAAATCATCTAGGATGGAGTTCAAAATGATCTCATTGATTTACAGATGGCATGGAACAAATGAGGTGTAGGGCAAGCACGTTTGCAATAACGTAGTTGTAACCCAAACAGCAAAATGCCCATAAAACAGAGTTGTTATAAGATTATCCCTCGAACCAGGTCAACAATATGACTTTGAAAACCTGATCTGCTAGTAAACGTACATCTTGGCATACTGCCTGAATCAAGAGTTGTTTTAGTCAAATAGAGGAGAATCAATGCTTTACATCAGCAATTTCAAATCCTGTTAGATTGGGTAAAGGATGGGTATATCCATGATGAAGATGAGAGCAGTTATAGAAGCAGCAGCAGCAAATTAATACGAAGAATGTGAGACCCAAAATTGTTAGAATATTTCATCCATGACCAGGAAGTAGATCCACCGACCTCAGAAAATAAACAACCATAAAACTGAACATAGATGGCCAGGGGGATTCTTTAAAATAATATCGTCATGCTAAATTGAAATTTATTATTGAAAAGGCCTTAAAGAGTGGATTGTATTACTCTTTGATGTTGTCATAAATTGGAGTACATCACCCACCTTCTTTGCTTGTGTCTTGCCAGCTCTAGGGAATGGTCCAGGATTGGCCATGCAGAGAGGCACAACCTTGGCCTCACAGTAGAGGATGACGGGGAGTTCTGGTAAACATAAAAGATCAATACATCATTTCTGAGGTTAAAGTAAACTTTAAGGATGTTCATTAACAGATTTTCTTTAATCCACAGGATGTCCTTTAGAGACTGGTGCAGATACTTCTCTGATGCAGATGTTTGCCACATTGCTGATCCTTCACAAACGTGGAATGAAGCTTTGCATTTTGGGAAGTGGATCATACATGAAGATCCACAAAGAAATCGCAGCGGTGGCAGGAACAAAAACAAGACATTTCTACAGAATCCTCAGGTACAGCAGGTTATGAAATTATTCTTGTTTTTTTTTTTTTTTTTTTAAATACAAAAGCAAATTAGATTAAAGCTGTCTCTTGAAATCCCCTTTTCAGTTTCTGTTTGATGTGACAAAGGAAATGGATGAAGTGCTCATCACTTTGCAGCAAAAAGACCGGAGGATCCATAAAAGAACTGGTCATGGACAGAATATGGTCATTGGCTTTGGGGTTTTTGAGGTAACATACACATGACTTTACTCTCTTAGCTTTTGTTGACCAATGAGTTGACCAAATTCAACCATGTTTTGTCTATTCCAAAAATGTATTTATAAAATGCCACAGCTGAATTACATATGTAAAAATGTATTTTAATTTGAATTGTTACGAAAAACGATTATAATTGTAGTTTATTTGCTTTTATTTAAAACTTTAATTTGAAATATATTAGTTTGAATTTGTGCTGTCCTCACAGAATGTGATTTCATGCTACTAGACAGCCAGTGAACAAGTATAAGTACTCCCAACTGAATCAAAGTTGCTTCTTGAAAAATACTTATATATTTTTTTGTAACTGAAATAAACAGGCTGCACGGTGGCGCAGTGGTTAGCGCAAAGACTTTAACTAAACTGATAGACATTTTTGTTAACGAATAAAAACAAAACAAAAATGCTCTTCGAAGAGGATATCCAATCATAAGGACTGCTGGTGGAGGAGGGCGGGAGCAAATGCAAAGCGATCCAATCAGAACACTGAGTCTTGCAGCCCGCCCGGGAAGACGCTAATTCAAGGAATTGTGTCTGTGATATAGGTAAAAAATGACTACTCCAAGTAGAAAAAGAAGAGTACATATAGGGACAAATTTTACATTTAACGCGGCTCCTTAACAAGACGTGTACGTTGTGTGGAGCGACTATCACAGGCAAAAACAAAAGAAAACCTGAAGCGACGTTTGCAGACAAGCAAGCCTGAAATCCACACAAGGGTAAACATTCAAACACGATTATTTCCAGCGTATTCATTTTTATCCGAATTCTCCCCTACATTTCCAACTGTTGTGGCATTTTAAAGGGTGGGGATCATGTGAGTTGTTTTAAGGGGTTACCCTCGCCAAGCTAACTAGCGCTGTTGCTGCGTGGCGGAGAAGCGCTTTTCTTCACGCAGGTGAAGCTCTGAAGCTCAGAGGTTTACATTTAAATGTAAGTCTGGCTTTTTTAGCATGACGATTGTGAAGTTACAAATCGATGTTGTTGTGTATTTCTGAGCGCTAACAGCCCCGCTACTTCCTCAGATCAACAAGCAGTCACCGTCTTTTTCTCAAACTCCATCACTTCTTACATGACAACATCGCCCTCTATTGGCTGGTGGTGGTATTACAGTTCACCACACACATGCTGTTCAAGCACATATAACATGGTCACACGTGTCCTGGACAGCTTACTCCCTAGTGAATGTTTTTTTAATGCATTTTTATACTTGACTACCTCCTCAATAAAAGTTTTTTTTTATCTTTTATTTTATTTTTTTATGTTCAGACATTTATTATAAGGCTGATGTTATTTACACACATTTACGTGTGGCCAGCACAAAATGTGATGGAAATTCACGTTTTCTCCACATGTAATACATGCAGCCAAGATCCTGTTGCTGCATTTCCGGCACGTATTTAAAATTAAACTTTTAAATTAAAGTCCCATTAACTGTCACACTCCTAAATGTGTGAAATATGTTCTCCACATTTGACCCATCCCCTGGTTGAACCGTGAGCTGTAGAGACAGCCGCACTCAGGAAACTTTGGCTTGTTTAACCCTAACCATAACCTTAATCCTAACCTTAACCCCTTTCCTCTGGGTCTGTGTGAGTAAGAAAATACTTTAGCACTGGCTGCACGTTTTTGGAAAATTACATGCGAATAGACACTTTCTTATTGTAAATGGGATGGAAATGTAACTTTTTTTTTTTTATGTGTTTTAAGTTGTTGAAGCTGAACTAGCAGAAATGACAAGTTTGGAAAGCAAAGTGAAGAAAAATGTTTTTTTTTTTTTACAAATTAGTAAAATCTTTTTGTATGATTCATACAATCATACTTAATAAATTTCATTACATGCTTTACCTTTATTCTATATTTTTGTTGACTAAATATCTACTGTAATATAGTCTACTAAAATTTGACGAAAATTAATAGAATCAACATGACTAAATTGGAACCAAAATTAAACCCTATTTTAGTCAAAAGACTATGATTAAAACTAAATTAAAATTTTCTGTCAAAATTAACACTGAATGTTATGCAGGGTTTATTGAAAACAAATGCTACTTTAAATCTTGACTAAAAACATTACAGATTTGGTTTATTTTCACGCTGAGTCTTAAATTGCAAGCCCAAATTGTTCATGAAATTGTTAAGGATTAAAATACATCTTCAAATTTCTTGAACAACTTTCAAATTAAATGGTCAGTTGAGAACCGTGGATGAAAAAAACTTCCAAAGATCAGGGTTTACATAAGCTAAATAAAAGCAGGCAGGTAAACAGGGTCTGAGAGAATATAGAGAGATATAACTTAAACCAGAACCAACTAAGAAAATTAGTGAATCTCAAATATGATGGTTTGTTCTTGGTTATAGTAAAAAAAAAAACCTGCACCCACATCTAACTAAAAATATTCTACAGTTCTCTTTTGTTTCTTTTTGGTTGGATACATGTGTATTTTATTTACATTTCAAAAGTACTATAAAAAATTTTATTAGTATTAAATATAATCCTTACTTCATGTGCTACAAAAAACATGATATACAGCATAAGATCGTTTTCACTCCTGTAAAATGTAAACTTTGTTTCCAGGTGGAATTGAACAGGGAGCACAGAATGCACCGACTTCCATCAAGGGAACCAGTCGGAGGCACAAGATTTACCAGAGCTCGGTCAGTTTTCCTGAGATCTAACCTTCCTCGGGGCCGATACGTCGTCATCCCCTCCACTTATTATCCTGGTGAAGAAGGAGAGTTCATGCTGCGAATTTTCACCAATGTGGATTCAGGCTTCCGGTATGACAATGATTTCTTATGTGTGAAGCTAAGTCTGAGAGAATCCCAAATGCAATTGAGCGTTTTAAGGACAAAAAAGCAAATCTTGTCGTTTTTAGTTATTTTGTAACATTTTAGAGAAAAGTTGTTTCCTTTTAGAACTAGACACAGTATTTTGCTTCCATGGAAAATGCAAAAACTTGCAGTTATTGCCAGAAGGAATCATTCATAATATTTAAACATCTATAAAGTAATTTATTTCTTTTCATCAACATTTTCCATGAAACTGGTTTTCCAAACTGAAAAGGTGTTACTCAATTTTGCAACATTAAAGTTAAAATACTACACTGAAACACTTTTGTCTGTATTTTTCACAGTGAACTAACCACGGACAAACCCTGAGAGCGACGCTGGACTCCTTTTTTTGGGTAACCTCAAGTTGTGACTCATATTTTTGTTAAAAACTCTGAGAGACTATAAAACAAGCAAGACAGGTGGTCACTACGATGCAGTAGTCGTCCTAGTTGTGTAACAGTAAACCCGTTCTACTCTCTCCATAAGGTACTGGAGAGCCTGTAGGAGTTCATTCAACCAGCTTACATATGGTTGTTTCTTAACACATGTCCTGATGCTGAGATCATTGATGATTCCCTCAGTAAATCCACATTGACACTTACGCTGCAGCAGCACTCATTTTTTTAACTCTTTTTTTTTCTGTTGTTTTCCACCTTCCTTCACAGTGCCATCATTGAAGAGAACCACTCTCTTTTTATCATTTAA
>NW_023417505.1:0-973 GCF_002922805.2 Oryzias melastigma | reverse complement strand
ACCTGTTTTCCCTTGTGGAGCTGAGTCACTGCATGACTTTAGAAATATTCATATGAGAAGGTTTCAAATAGTTTCTTTAGAAAACAAAAGACATGTTAATAGAGATATGTAAAATATGTTTATTAAGAGGGGATTTCTATAACAAAATCCTTTTAGGACTGCAGTGTGCTCCCCTTTTAAATACTAAACTATTTTAGTTTTAAAGAAAGGTTTGTACTTTGTTCTTTAGTGCTAGCTAATATCATCTGGAGTTGGTGTCAAAAGTTGTTATTTTGTTGACTAAAAGCTTTAAACAAACATCAAAGTTTGTAATAAATTCTTCACATTTGATGTTCATTTGTATTTAAAGTGACAAATATCACACTAATAAATGTAAGAAGGTCATAATTGAATATTTACATGCTTTTATTTCAATGTAGATTTAACAAAAATATTTGTTTGTGGTGAAACCAAATCCTTAAGAGTGTAAATGTATTTAGTCATGTCCTAAAATGGAAAAATTGAAGCAGTTTGTAATTTAACATGATGTACTATAGGAAATCATAAAAGCCCATTCCTAAAAAACAAGATGTATGTACTGAAGTAATCTCTTGATCTCTTTCCTGACTGGCACCTATTCCCAATAATTTCATTTACACGTGGTCTTCCTGCATCCTAAAACAGGAAATGCTCCCAAAGACATTCACCTCATTCATTGTATAACTAAATATTTCCTTCCTCGCTTACTGTAAAACATCATTTTAGTCTGAACTTTTAGTGAGAAAAAGAACTGAGGGGAAGGATTTGATGTTGTTTTGAACTTTTCTGTTTTCAGTTTGACCTGTTTCCTTGAAACCTTGTTAGTGTTGAACCTTTAAGACATTGTTCTCTTGGGTTTCTCTCTGATAGCCTGAAGAAAATAGATTTTTTCCGGCTGTATGTTCACTCTATGTGGCAGACCATAATTAGAGATAAATAAAAACACAACAAGTAA
>NW_023417504.1:13011-13552 GCF_002922805.2 Oryzias melastigma | reverse complement strand
AGTGTTTGGATACTCATTTAGGAAGCAATCTGCTATTAAAGATATAATAATTTGTTAGTATTTTTCCAATTAGCTTGTTTAAAAGTGGATAGTTTGGGTAATTTTCTCTTTGTTGGAACAATAAAGTTATATTCTATTTGATTCTATTGTAAAGACCAATATATCTGTAGGACTTGAGGACCTCTAAGTTTGTTGGTCCAGCTGTCCCAAACCCTGCTGGGCCAAATGGCAGCTTCTGTGGAACAACAGTGTCTACTCAATATTTACTACAAAAGAATCCTAAAAAAAGTCAAACTTTACAGTTATCTGTCAGTCATCTTTGACCGAATGAGCTAAGTGGGCAATTTTGATGTTGACTATAGAGCTGCTGTGTCATAAGAGCTAAATTGAAGATACGTTTCAGCAAATTGAACAAATGTGGTTTAGTTTAGCTCCTTCTCTGTTTACAGTAGCTTTAGAGATATTAGATCATCCCTGAAAGATTGACCTGAAGGCATCAGCAGTTAATTGAGTCGCCTACTGGAGGTTTTTTTTTTTTTTT
>NW_023417504.1:11810-12697 GCF_002922805.2 Oryzias melastigma | reverse complement strand
ATCTTCTTTGTCTTTTGGTTGCACCCATTGACTTACCCATTGACCCGACCCATCTGCATGGTCCCGGCATCACACCAGCCACCTTAACCTTAACTCCATCCGATTTGTAGCTCATACAATAAATGTGTGTAGCGGTGTGCACTTGAAGTAATATATTCACATGTACAAAAATGACAGATAGAAAATACAATTTACATAAACACAACTTAACATTACACAAGCTTGAAACTAACTACACATTAATAGTGAAAGAAAAAAATTGATTAAATGAAATATCGCGATACTTCATTTGGTGATATGTGTATCGATTTACTGCCAAGTTGATACTTAATTATTATTTAAAAGCAAACATGTAGTAGAGTCTTACTTTTGTTTTCCTCTGAAATATTTCCTAAAATACAAAAATAAAAGCACTATGAATTTGTTTGGGTGAAAGTAACTTGTTTATGAGATACAGTTGTAGTGCTTCATGTTATGATCATTAAATAACATGTATTTTACTTTTGTGAAAAATACATTAATATTCAGATAGTTCTAATGTCATATTTAAAAAAATAGTGAAATATTGTCTGATACTGTCGAGGGATATATTGGGATATGTATCGTATCATGACATGTGTATTGCGATACAATATGGATCGCGATACACGTTATATCGCCAGTACTCTTGCCAATAAACACCCCTGGGTGTTTTAAAATCTGTTTAAGAAAGTGGAAAAATGTCAAGTTTTGACTAGATTTTAGTCACAATCTAAGTTCAAATCGGCTGATAAATAAACTCTGATGTCCCACCATTCTAGCAGCATTTAAACGCATCATTTACACATGAATCTTGGAAACGGGAGAAGAGTCTCACATCTGATTTGTGTGTAAATGCCGTTTGTGTG
>NW_023417504.1:10329-10844 GCF_002922805.2 Oryzias melastigma | reverse complement strand
AAGCAGCTTTAAGGGTATGCAGTAGTAAAAATATTTAACTAGTGTTGTTAGACTTTAATGTGGTTAAATGCGATTTTCCCGATTGAATGAATTGTGATAAAGACTATAAAGAAATTATGATATGAAATGAGATTGATTCCTTCAATAATCCTGTCTGACCCCCTTAAAAAATTTGCATATAGTTTTTAATTCATTAAAAAATAGTGTTAATTTAGTAAAACAAAAAATGTTTTGCACAATTTTTCTGCAGAGAATCACCTGTTAGCAGGAAGCAGCAAGTTTCTCATTAATCGTGGGGTGGGGGTGGAATGACGGACCTGCACAGGTTACTATAGAAGAATTTGTGCTATGTGGGGAATGGGACCGACATTGTAAAGTAGAGGGAAGCATGCAGGTTTAAGGGGAAAGCGTTGAAGTGTGCCCAGTCTGGACCAAAGTCACGTCACATGAGGGGGTGCAGGACTATTTTAGTCTGGTTGCTTTAATAGCGATGCTATTGTAGTGTGTGAGAAATG
>NW_023417504.1:0-2787 GCF_002922805.2 Oryzias melastigma | reverse complement strand
TGGGCCTGTCATTTTTGGGTGGTCTCGTGACCTGTCCTGACACTGTGATTGTAAAGCTCTTTAGGCCTTTGGCGAAGGTAGAAAAGTGCTTTACAAGTATTTACCATTTACCATGGTTAGATGGATGGATTGACACATTGGTGGATTGTACATAGAAAATGAAAGGATTGATGGATGGAAGATGGATGTAAATACAAATCTGCTCCTTTCAGATTTTCTTAGTTTTGGTTATTTACTCTGTACAATTTAGCCTGAAAACATTTGTGATATTTTTTTTTTTTTTGTTGTGTAAGATGACAAAACAACAGGGTCTTCGCATACATCAAGCTAATGAACGAGACATCATCTTTTCTTGGTCTGGTAGTTTTTTTGTTTTTTTTCTTTGTATTTTAGCTTGCTGTAACAGTTGCTTTGTAACTCGAGTAAATGGTTCAATAACTAGGTTTGAGTTTTCTTAAATGCAGCCTGAAGTTAATTTAGTAAATTATGGTCCCATTAAAAAAGAAAAAAGACAATTGAGCAGCGTATTCTTCTAGGCGTGGCTGCATTGTTGTGGTCTTGAGTAGTCAGTCATTTTCACGCATTGCTTTTCACCATTAAACTAAAAAGCAGGGATAACAGAGGTAAGGCTAGGAAACCATTCATATCCTAGATTGAATTTGAGGCGGGAAAAGCTAGAATGGAAGTGATGGAGGCAGGAAGTTTTAAGTAACAGGTGTGTGTTTGGACAAAAATGAAGCTTTTATAGCTGAGCTGTGACTTTCCGTTCCTTTACAAGCTCCTTCATGCTTCCCATGAACCAGAGATGAGGGAAATGCTGTTTTGAAAACCTGCAAAACATTTTCCACTTAATTATGGAGGATCGGGAGTCTGTGCAGAAGCTCGGCCGGCTCTGATTCGCTCAGGCTCTGTTTACATTTTACCCAGACAGATTACATAAGACGGAACCAAAACATCAGACGAACGAGATGAGGGTCAGGATGGTGGCTGGCTGGAGAATAAAGAGCTTCTGCTGCAGCGTACACCTACCCCACTTTAGGCATCAATCCCTCCCCACCCAGAAACTCCTTTTTCCGCAATCAGCCTGTCCGTACCTGCGCTGCTAATATGACTGCAGCCCATTAGGAAATGCAGCCTTCCGCCTTGCCGCAGTCTCCTTTCTGTTTGATTCTGTTAGAGTTTATCAGCGACTCTCGTGCACAGGAACACACACGAGGCCGTTGCTCCTGCAGCGCCATGACTCCGTCCTCACAACAGGTGTTGCTGGACTTTGACCCTCCACAACCACAAATCGCAGACTGGCGGCACATTCCTCGGATTTGCATCAGGTGTTAGTCTGCGCTATATCTGTTTCAAGCGGCTGCATCAGAGCCATGGTGTGCGTGAGAAAGCCAGCGCCGCCGTTTCATTAGACACCACCGTTGGGCAAGCGTTCAAGTCTCAGGAGCAGATTAATAGATGAAGCTCATCTGTCTGCAAGCAAATGCCTGTAAGCTGGATAAGAACATGCATTAGAGTTTACACTGATGGAACAAAGAGGATTTGGATCAAAGGTTCCCGTCTGACCTTTGGCGAAACGCTCCTAATTGTTTAGGAAAGAATTCTTTTCTACTGACTGCGAAACTTATGTAATCTGGTGGGTTAGCTTCAGCGTCTCAGAGATGAACATAGTCTGAGTCTAACGTTGGGAAATACATCTAGTTGAGGGTAATGTTTATCCCAAGCAGATATTAGGAATTCACTTCTAGTAGAGTGTATGCAGTGTTGGAGAGTGGTACATTCCTTTTTTTGAATTGTCTTTAAAATTTTAAATGTACTTGCTTATATCTGCGAAACAGCCGAGGATGAGAAACATAAAAATGTGACTTACATATTGCAATTTCTTCATTGTTAAAACTTTAAATCTAAAAAATGTTTGGAATTCAACAGAGTCCAAAGCTGATTGCACGAGTTTGGATTAAATGATGTAACGCTGGGTTCACACTGCAAGCGGAAGCGGCGCAAAACCGAGGCTGCCTCCATTTGGGGCCTTTGTTGGTGAAGTTCACACCAGACGCAAAGCTCTGAAGTCCTCCGTGGCCGGCTCACGCAGTGCAGCGATTGTTTTGACGTTTCCGAGTCAATCCTGTCAGGAAGTTGCTCCAACACACACAAGGAAATCCAGTCAATTTTCAATATACAAACAATTTTTCATAAAAAAAAAAAAACACCTATTAACAATGCGATCAACAGACTAAACAGACTGTAGAGATAAAACTACAGAAAACGTACGAAAAACACCCACAAAACAAAAAACATACAGATCAATGTAGTGGGCCAACTATGGATTGGTGCAGGGTGTGGTTTTGGATTTCTAAAAACACAATCAATGAGAGAGAGGCAGAGAGTAATTGGCGACAACTCAAGATGGACGATGTCAATTAATTGTAGAAGCTCTAAAAAAAACCACAGGTGAACAGAAGCGCCTGTCGACCGGCGCGGAAAAATATGCGTCTGGTGTGAACTGGAGGTGAAGTGGATTCACTCTGCTTCATGACACTTCTGCGTGCAGTGTGAACCCGGCGTTAGATTTTGACAAAAGTTGACTCTACACCCCAATGAGATTCAAACAATAGACTTTAATTTGGTCATCTCTTATAGATGAACATGGATCCCAAGAACAATCAACTGCCGCGCTACTTTAACTCATCAGAGAAGTGGCCTAACAAGATTCACGAACCTCTGGATCAGGGCAACTGTGCGGCTTCGTGGGCTTTCTCAACTGCAGGTGAGACTTCATGACCAGAT
>NW_023417503.1:12577-13457 GCF_002922805.2 Oryzias melastigma | reverse complement strand
CATATTTACTCTCCACGTGTTCGATGGTTTCAAAAAGACGTTGGTGACATAAGAACATGCTGGGGTGAAGTCCATTTACAGAAACGTTAACATGCATGCTGAGATGTACACACGTCACGCATACAAACATCCTGTTGGTGTGTGGTCACTTCTGTTGGTTTCACGCTAAGTGGGCGTGTCTTCTGACTAGTTTACCTGTCCTTTAATTATCATTAAAAACACAATTTATCTTTTGATACAAAACAATCTTTGACATCAGAAACTTCTGTGTTCAGCACTTCGACATCTTTATACAGATCCTTCTGATGACGTGATCTAACTGCTGGTTTGCTTCTGCAGACCTGGTCTGAGTCTGGAGTTTCATGTTGGTATCTGGTCCTCTGAGGTTCGTCCTGTGGAGACGAGCTTCAACAGCTGACATCCTTCTGATCTTCAGCTGCTCTGCGGGGAGACCTCCAGTCTCTCTGAGTGTCAAAGTCTTGTTGGGGAAACTCTGAAACCACCAAAAACCACCAGAGTTCAGAATTTGACGGACTAGAAGGCCTGAAAAGAAAACGTTTGAGTACAAATTAAAAATCTGCTTCTGTGTCCCGACTTCTGAGGAACTTTCTCACAGAAACGTAGGATTTTTGTTGTCTTTGTATTCTGTCTCGACAACAGAATACGAGTAAAGCTGGGGAATGGGGGGGCGCAAACCTATGAAAACACAGCTTCCTCACTCGGCCTGGTTGAACCAACATTCACCCTAAACGACGAGTCCTGAAAACTCTGACGCCACTTTGTTTCTAAAACCATCAAAATCTGACGAGGGGGTTTGTACCTTATCATTTTAGTTCTAATCAGCAAATATAAAGGCTGCAGGGTGGTGTAGTGGTCAGCA
>NW_023417503.1:4550-8751 GCF_002922805.2 Oryzias melastigma | reverse complement strand
AGCTATTAATTTTAGCATCTTTAGCTATCAAATTCTACTTACATTATTCACACTAACATTATCACAGATAATGCTAGTGTGAATATATCTAGTTTTTAGTTAGTTTAAAGCTAATGATGGTTAAGATATGTGTTTTACATCCACAACCCGATTAGTCGACTAATCGGAAAAAGTAATCAGTGATCCATCGACTACTAAAATAATAGTTTGTAGGAGCACTATTCCACTCTCTGGTCTAACTGTGTTAACCTTCGAACAGGGTTCAGAGACGACTACCTGTATCCTCACGCTCACACGCTGTACTTCCTGGAAGCAACAGATCCTCAATGGAAGCTCAAGCCGGAGCAGTTCAGAGCCAAGATGCTCATGTTCGCCTTTGGGAACGCTTTGGCGCGGGCGCACAAACTTTACGGGGTGAGGAGGGTGCAAGCTAACCTTCTGCAGCGTGACTGGGCGGGCTTCATTTCCACCTCTGTGTTTTCAGACCGAGCCTCTGCAGCGCCCCATAACCGTGCAGTCGGTGGGCACTAACGGGAGGGTCTTTGAGTTCCTGGTTTTCCAGCTCAACACCACCGACCTCGTTCAAGACGACGGCATCAAGAACCAGGTCAGCTGGTCGCCCATTTATTCTCGATCATTTGCTAAAAAAATTGTAGCTATGAAAAGGAATTTGTAAATTTCTGAATCATTGCATTTGTAGTGATGTTTGGGCAACAAATAGCTTAATAATGTGTTAATCGGATAATGCACACTTCACTGAGCGTTATCTCTTACATAATGGACAAATCGAACAGGATTATCCCACTTTTAGAACGGGCACTTTTAGCAAACGCTACATAAGTTAGCTACCTCCTGGCTGCCTGTCCCTTTGAAGGTCTTTGTTGAACGAACCGGTCACTTTGTACACCTTAACTCTTCATGATTCATATAATCGAAAGCTGCCGTCCGCATGGCGCTCACTCTGAAGTCTTGTAGGATGCGAGAGCGTGATATATAAATCTCACAAATTCTCAGAAACTCTCACGTTATTAGCACTACAGACAACTTCCATATAACAGTTCAATGAAACTTAGTATTACCCAGAATAAAGCATTTTTTACACATTTTAATAATAACAATAATTTTGAACCAAAAGTATGTCTTCTTTTAAAGGCCTCGTGCAGTGGCAACATTTTTTTTTTAATTTAGAAAGTTAATGGAACTTGGAAAACGAATCCGATAAAAATATTCACTTAAAATGATCCAGCGCGATTTTATTGATCATTTTATGGTCGTGCACAGCTTTAAATTTGGGCGATAGGTGGTGATGGGCGGGGCTGTGCGTGACGTCACTTCAGGGATCCCAGAGTGTAAGCAACAATGGCGGACGGTTTGAGAAGCAACGTAGACCACGATTTAGCGGATATTTCTTTGGATGAAGGTCATGAGCCTTCACTGGAATTTTAACGACACAGGGTTCGTAGGGTGTACAGCCCTACCAGTTTGAACCGGAGGTTTCCTCATCTGAGGATACAGGGGCTTCGGATGACGATGGTGAAAGCTCATACAGCGATGGCGCCGAGAAGACGATCAAACTTGACTATTTAGAGGAAGTAAAAGTCGTAACAAGGTTTCCGTAGGTGAACCTGCGGAAGGATCATTACCGGAAAAGGAAAGCCGCCGCCGCGAAGCGTCCTTTGTCGTCCTCCTCCAGGGCCGAGGCGGACGGATAAAATCAATAATAAACATATATGTACCTTGTATCTTGCAATAAGTAGGGCTGACAAATTATCACATTAATTGCGGTTTATTAATTGGAGACATTTTAGTGCATCATTGTAAAAATTGCATTAATATCATTNAGGGAGTAAAAGCCCTTTGTGCGGGCTCGGCTGCCGGCGCCGGACGACCGTCCGGCGAACCCACGGCGCCCCCCATGCCCGGCCCGGGGCCTCGGAACCGCAAACCCCCCTCAGCGCGGCGGCCTCACCCTGGCCGTTCGGCGCGCGCCCGCCAGGTGCCTGTACACCCCCTGCGTTCCTCCTCCTGAGGGCCGGGGAGGGCTCAAAGCCTCCCCCTGACCGGGGAGCGCCCCTCTCCTTTATTGAAACGGGAAATTCATGAAGGGAGACCCCCTTCTTCGGCACATTACTGCACCCAAATACCACACTCCTATTCACCATTATCCCGTTCGAATCCCCAAATCCATGGAAGTCCAAATTCTATTATGTTAAGTAATTCCATGCCCAGAAAGTCATCACAACACTAGCGGATCTAGCTGTATGTTCCTGTACTGACGTCACACGACCTATGACCTACTTATCGGTGGCTGCCCAAAATCTGAGCGACCGCGCTATCTTTGAACGCTTGAAGAGAGTGCACGGGGCCGCGGGTGACAAAATAATTATATGGGGGTTCATTTGTGACATAAATACTAATGTTTTATTGCAGTTTAAGAAAAATCACGATTTTCACCGCACGAGGCCTTTAAGAAAAATGTCAAGAAATAAAGTTTTTAAAACATTATTATGTCAATGCTGACAATGAGAAAAAATGAATGGGAAACTGACCACGCAGACACTCAGGCTGAAGTGGACTGAGGTGGAGGTTCTTCCTCAAATCTTGATGGCTTTTCTCTGACTGCAGAATGCCATCCATCCATCCATCTTCTTGACCGCTTCTTCCCTTTCGGGGTCGCGGGGGTGCCGGAGCCTATCCCGGCTACTGAAGGGCGAAGGCGGGGTACACCCTGGACAGGTCGCCAGTCTGTCGCAGGGCCTCAATCACACACATTCACTCTCACATCCACACCTAGGGGCAATTTAGAGTCACCAATTAACCTATGAAGCATGTTTTTGGACGGTGGGAGGAAGCCGGAGTCCCCGGTGAAAACCCACGCATGCACGGGGAGAACATGCAAACTCCACACAGAAAGGTCCCAGCCGGGATTCGAACCGGGGCCTTCTCGCTGTGAGGCGAGAGCGCTAACCACTTGCGCCACCGTGCAGCCCGACTGCAGAATGCTTAAGATAAAAGGGAGTAGAGGGAAAGGAAGTTAGGAAATGTTTAGATTAAAGCAGCATGTGGGCAAAAGAAAAACGTATGAATTCTGGGAAAACAGGGAGGAAAAGTTGGGGTAAAAAAAATCTGACTATTGGATAAAAAGAGGGAACAGTTAGAGTGGAAAGCACTGGATGAAAATGAAGAAAACATGTATGTGTGAAAATAAAGTAAAGGATACAAAAATAATTTCTGAGAAGAGTTTATTAGGGATGAATGTATTGGGAGAATGTATGTGTAACTGGAAGTAAAGGAGTGAAGAAATCAGAGTTGAGACAATCCTGTCAGACACACCTGAGAGTAAAAGTGTCCTTCTTTCAGGTTCTGCTCTTCTCTTAAGCTTAACTTTACAAGCAACTTAATCAATTATAGCAAAGTCCCAGAAAATTCCCTTCTGAGTTTAGGGGGGGCATTGGCCCTCCTGTCACCCATAACTGGGAGTTCTCTCTTTACACGCTCTCTCGCTAGCTTATATGTTAAAAACACCAAAAATACAATTTTCTTTGGAGTGGGTCTCTAATATCTAAAAGTCTTGTTGAAGGCTGAGATTCTGTGTCCCACAGTTACAGAACTTACATAGAGAAATAATTTCACATCATAAACATTAAGGTACCAAAGTGTGAGAACGACAATGATGCCCTGCATGACGAAGATAATGATGGACTTAATGGGATTAGAACAGAATAATATTCCAGTACAAACACAGAGGATTCCCTCTTGTGAGTGGAATTAATTGAAGTTTGAACAATCACAGGGCTGTAATCAGCAGAAAGTGGAGCATGTGGTTTACGCCCCTTGCTAAGCTTCCCAAATTCCCACATGCTGCCCTGTGAGAGTCTAAACCAGGGGTGTCAAACTCAATCACACAAGGGGCCAAAATCTTAAACACTCCTTAGGTCACGGGCCGAAAAAACAGTAACTTTTTTAACATAATTATTAACTATATATATAGGACTACTAGCGATAATGCTAGAGTGAATGCTGTAAACTGAATTGGCCGCTGAAGCTAAAATCACTGAGGTATTAGTTGAAAACGGTGAAGTTGATAACCTGCTAAAATATTAGCTAAAAGCCAAAACAGCCACAAAAACAAACAAAAAAAGCCAAAATTAGCCAAAACAGCTAGCATGTAGCTGAAATATTAACCTAAAATAGCATAAAA
>NW_023417503.1:0-4487 GCF_002922805.2 Oryzias melastigma | reverse complement strand
GCCTCAAAAATCTTAGTAAATTCCAAAATAGTCCAAAAAGATCGCGGAATTTCACTTTTTAAAGGGACATTTTAACACAATTATGAATAATAAAAAGGCAGGAATATTATTCCAGAATAAATCAACTTAAACCTTAAAAAACTTTCAATATTTTACTCTCCATAAAAATATATTTTCTCAAAATTATACAAGTTAGAAATGAGCTCAAGAAAATATTGGACCATTAATAACAATAAGATAAAATGATCTGGAGGGCCGGATCCGGCCCTCGGGCCTTGACTTTGACACAAGTGATTTAGAGGATTTTATTTGCTTTATGTTGTGGCTTTTTATTCAGGGGGCGGGGCCATACATCTGATGTCACATTAGGTTCGTTTGTTCTCTGAACCGAGCTCCTCCTCTGCAAGTGGACCT
The DNA here is from genome assembly GCF_002922805.2 of Oryzias melastigma. Lineage (NCBI taxonomy): Eukaryota > Metazoa > Chordata > Actinopteri > Beloniformes > Adrianichthyidae > Oryzias > Oryzias melastigma. The sequence continues at coordinate 4,073 of NW_023417503.1, read as the reverse complement.
CAGCCCGGTTTAGTGGACCGTGTTGGACCCCTGTGGTTCTGTTCGGGTCACCTAACAGTGTCGACGCCTCCAGCCCACAGACTCCTCCCACCAGCCGCCTGTCTTCGTCGCCTTCGTCTCCTCGCACCATCAGCAGCAGCAGCAGTCACTCTGAGAGCAGCAGCGCCGTCAGCACGCCCAGCCCGGTCACCCGGGTCAGGAGCAACTGCAAACGCTCCAGCAGCAGCGCCGGGATCGGCTCCTCTCGGAACCACCAGACCCAGTCGGGATCAGAGGTCTGTCTCTTTATTTTGTGTTGAATAAAAGTAAAACGACTGTTCTCTGATTTCTGCTTTGATGTTGAGCTTTAGTGTGTAGAACCCGGCGGTTCCTCGTGATGCTCCTACCATCTCTCTGAAGGGATCAGACCCGTGGAAGTGAAGGGTTGATCCAGAGTCTTCCTCACCCTCAGATCCTGAAGAAGTGCAGCATGAACTTCCTGCCATCACAGATTTATTTCATCTTCCATCTCCTATTTCTGATGAATCCTCAGGACTACAGGAACCGGGTCAACGGCGGGCGCCGGCAGGTCTTTCACCTCCCCAAGGGACACAAGCCCGGGACCTTCCCCACGGCCCTCGCTGACAAACACCCCGCCCTGTCCGCCATCACAGACAGCAACTCTGTTAACTGGAGGACTGGGAGTTTCCATGGTTACAGAAACCGGCACGCCGCATGGTCTCTGGCTGATCAGGGCCACGCCCCCTCCGGCGTCCCTGAACGACTTCCTGTGCTTGACAACCGACTGAGCGTGTACGACAACGTTCCCGACGACCCGCATCTGTCAGAAAGTGAAGGCGGTAGCGACGCCGAACGCACCAGCGAGGAGTCAGAGGTGATTTTGTGTTTGCTGAAGCAGAACTTCTGGTTCTCACAGCAGAACTCTGCAGAACCAAAACCACAGTTTTTTTTAAATGTATCTCTTCGTTTGTGTCACAGTGGAAGTTAGTTTTGACGTCATTTAAAAGATAACATGAGTTTTGAGGTCATGGTCTGTCTGTGAACGCCAGCGTGTTTCTGATTGGCTGATGGTTGTCCATTAGCTGAACCTAACCTTAGTTTGCCCCGCCCATTAGTTGAGGACATTGGAAACTCTGGTCCATGTGCCCCTCCCACTTCAACTCTAAAGACTTTATGTCTTCAGTTTTACTCCAAGAAAAAGAAAGAATCTGATTTACTGAGATGCACACACTTTACCTGTGTCATGTGACCCACAGGGGGCGGGGCTTAACCTGCAAACTCCGACTGAAGAAAGTTTCTCAACACACTTGAATCAGAATATTGATCTAAGAGTTTCATCTTTGTCCATAAAGTCTGATCAAACTGTCGTCTCTGTGGACGTTTGTCACCTCTGGGGTGAAGTTGGCGTGTGGGTTGGAGCCGGATCAGTGATGCAGGTGCGCTCTCCTCTATCAGGTGAGTCAGCTGCTGGCAGGTGAGGACGTCTTCTCTGCGCTGGACAGCGTCCTGGAGCGAATCAGCGACCTCCAGCAGCTCGTGTCCTTGTGGTCCGAGGACGTCTGCAGGGAGAGCAGTCGGACAGGCTCCTCCCACGACTCGTCTACCCGCAGCTGCCCCTCCTCCCCCAGTCACATCCACCTGGAGGTGCAGCGACCGGAGGAGGCAGAGAGCAGCAGGAAGATCCCAGAGGAGCCGAAGACCAGATCCTGGAGGAGCAGGTGAATCCAGCGGCATGCATAAATCACACAAATGAAACCACTGGTGTGAAATGTGAAACCGGCTTCATTAAAGACGCTCTGAAGAATCTCTGACCTGTGACAACAACGAATGTGCTGCAGGATTTAGGAACATGTTGGTGTTAGACGTGAAGCAGGTGAAGATATGGAAGCTCTGCCGTTCATGCTTTTTTAGAAGTTCGTTCTTTCTTTCTCTTTTTAAATCAAATTACGTTTTAGTAAAGCTTTTAATTTGAAAACTAGGACAGAGTGAAAATAAGATCCCTTGAAAACACATATAGTTGTAAAACACTTAAGGAATCCTAATAAAAACCTGCTTTTAATTCTGTTCATTCGTTCACACCTGAGGACAATTTAGAGTCACAATGAACCTATGAGGCATGTTTTGGGACGGTGGGAGGAACCCGGAGGAACGCACACATGCACACCCCACACATGCACACTCCACACTCCACACATGCACACTCCACACATGCACACTCCACACGTGCACACTCCACACATGCACACTCCACACGTGCANTTCAGAAACAAATACATAAATATAACCAACAAAAACTAAATGTAATGAAGTGACCCCTGCCATATATTAAAAACACTTTAAATCCTTGAATACCTTCAACGGTATGTGAATGAGTTGAATAAAGTTTAAGTTCATTTACTTTTAAATGTTGCTACTTACTCAATTTTTCCTTTAAAGTTAATTTTCTATTTTTTTTTTTTTTACATTTTATTTTAACCAAAGAGCCACAATGGAGGGTAAAAGAATCACATGTGGTCCCGGAGCCGCAGACCCCTGATCATCAGGGTTTTAGCTTCTTGGAGCCAGTGGGTACTTCCTGTTTGGGATGCCAAGGGGGAGGACTCACTCAGTCCAGTTCTATTATACAGTCAATCTTTTTCTTCCTTCACATCAGGCTCGGAGACTATGACAGACCTTTCAGAATAAAATGTTAAAGGTTAAAAAACTAACCGATTGTTCATTCTGTTTTTTCAGACTTTTAGGAGGATTCTTCACAGATGGAGACGGTCTTCTACTCACCATCACCGTTTCAGTGGGTGCTTACTGTTTCATGTCTTCTTTTACCGCCGGTCGCTTGATCCCCGTTAAAGTTTTTCCCGCTTTTTGTCATCTCAGAGGGACTTTATCTTGAAGGAGATTAGCGCCACTTCACTAAAGAATTCTCCTCCGCCGGCGGGAGCCACGCGGGGCGTCTCTGCTCAGGGTGCGCCGCGACCGGAACCCGCTGTGCTCCACTTCCGGAAAGAGCGGGGCGTCTTTCTGTTGACGGAAGTACTGAACCGTTACCCGAACGGCGGGAAAACCTCCCGAACCCGCCGAATAGCCACTGCGGGCCTGACGGCGGCTGTCGAGGTACAACATTATTACTTTTGTTATTATTATGATCAGTGTTTGTTGTTGTTGTTGTTTATATATTTTTTCAAAGTCTCACTGAAAGATGACGTAGCGCTACGTTGTCGTTCGATTAGAACGTCATTACGTCATTGCTCCTTTAAAAGCTAGCGCGTGATTCGACGTTGTCTTACATCACGTCACGTCAGCTCTCATCAGATAGACGACTGACTTTGTAATGTGACATCATCACAAAATGGATAACATTGTCTTTTACCTGACAGATATATACATTCTTAACGTTTTTCAGCAAAGCATCTTAAAAGACCTTAGAAGCATTTTAAAGATTCTGCATTTTGACCACAAAGGAAAAAATTCAAGCAGAAAAATGAACAAAATGAAAAGTGATGAGCTGGTTGCTGAGCATCCAGAACAGCATCAGCTGGAGCCAGTGATGGAGGAAACAGAGAACCTCCAGAAGACAGCTTTGACAAAGTCTGTCAAACGCCGTCAAGCTCTGGGTTCTGATTGTGACAAAGTCCACGCAGAAACCCAGAAGAAGAGGAAAATAAACGAAAATCTCACACTGGAGATTCAAGAACTAAAGGAGGAAATAAAACGTTTAAACAGAGAAGAAGAAAGACTTGATTCTCTGAAAAACGAAAAGATCTCTGTGCAGGAAGAAACCCTTCTTCTTCAGAGCAACATGACTACTCTGATACGTCAAGTCCTGAATCTACGTCAGCTCACCGCAGCGTCTAAACAGGAAGTTAAAAACTTGGAAAAACGTCTCCAGGAACACAACCAATTAAAGGAAGACTTTTCCAAACTGTCAGAGGAGAAATGTGTTTTGGAGAAACTGCACAAAGATCTGGAGAGTCAAATTTCAGATTTGAAGGTCCAGAGCTCAAATGCAGAAGAGCGATTCCTCCAATATAACAAAGAAAAGGAAGAGTCTGATTTACTGAAGGAGAAAACAAAGA
>NW_023417502.1:9278-13789 GCF_002922805.2 Oryzias melastigma | reverse complement strand
ATCTCTGACTGGAGTTTGGAGTAACTCACTTATGCGTCTCCCTCTTCCTATACCAAAAGAAAATGTCTGAGTAGGAACTTTTTGCTTTTCTCCCCCATCAAAGGATGCCATATTTTTCTTTAAATAAAAATCAAATAACTTGAGGTAAATCAAAATACTATACACACTCTTAAAACCCAAAAGAAAAGTGACTAGAAACTATCTGTATAATTGTCCTTTAAGTTTGTTCAGTCTGTGTTTAAGTATAAAAAAAAATAAACCCTTTAGGTACTGTGCAGCAACCTCCGGTGACCAAGCTGGTGTTGATCCACAGCTCCTGCAACGATGTTGGACCTCTCCGAGCAGTGTGGATCCGGGTCACGGCACCACTGTAGCCGGTCGCTCTCTCTCTGAAGGACAGCGCCGGCTAGGTTCATCTGCGTTGTGTAGTATTGTTTGAATGACCGAGTCTCAGACAGGGGTTGCCACCAAAACTGAGGTTTTACTCTGTAAAAGCACACAGCACACGCAAAACAAAATCACAGCTGGTCTCACTTGTATGCAAACCTCCTCTCAGCCGCTCCCGCAGAGACTCTGCATCTCAAAATTATATTAAAATAAATGTACACCGTGATCATAGAATTTACAGTATTTAACATTTTTTCCTCAACAAATGGCATTTTTTTATATTTTCCAAATCACAAAAGATTGAAAAAAAATATAACAGAACTGTAAATTACATTACGCTCAAAATAAATACAAAGGAAATCACAAAAAGCAAAGGACAATAACATTTTTCTAGTCAAACTAAAGGTTCACATACCTGTAAAAACACACAGCACACGCAAAACAAAATCACAGCTGGTCTCACTTGTATGCAAACCTACGGAGGGCAGAAAAAAACCAAAGTCCGTGAGACCACGTGCGCTAGCGCGAACTTTACTGCTAGCATTAGCAGATTTTTAAGTGCTGCATAAAAATAAAAAAAACACATTTCAGAAAACTAGAACGAATAAAAATGGCATAAAGAACATTTTAACAAATTAACAGTCCATTTACGCGTTTAAAACTTCATGTAAATTAATTTTTCCTTTATAGATAACAAGAGCTAGCTGGCAACTTACCTCCTCTCAGCCGTTCCCGCAGAGACTGACGGGAATGCCGCGAACAGAGAGGAAGTAGCGCGACTACCAAAATAAAAGTACCCGGTCTGAACTTTTCAAATTAACAAAATAATGATAAAAATGAAGATTTTGGTTAAATTAATAAAACAAACACACCACATGGGCTACACATGTCAGCAACTCTTTCTTTCAGCTCCTGATTCTCCTTAATGATCTGTGGCATCTCCTTCTCCATCAAAACAATCTTCTCGGCAACAATCTTGTGGGCGGCAGTGGCTCAGGCGGTAGAGCGGGTCGGCCAATGATCGAAGGATAGGCGGTTCGATTCCGGCTCCCGCCAGCCAAGTGTCGTTGTGTTCTTGGGCAAGACACTTAACCCTACTTGCCTCCAGTGTGGCTCCACTGGTGTGTGGATGCGTATGAATGTTCCGGTGATGGTCAGAGGGGCCGTAGGCGCGTACTGGCAGCCACGCCTCTGTCAGTCTGCCCCAGGGCAGCTATGGCTACAGTAGTAGCTTACCGTCACCAAGTATGAATGAGGTGTGAATGAATAATGGATATACAATGTAAGCGCTTTGAGCGTCTGGAAAAGCGCAGATAAATCCAATCCATTATTATTATTATTATTCTCCTTGCAATCCTTTATCTCCGCAGCATTGAACTCCGCCAGCCGGGAGATACTGGCTACCATTACCACGGTTTCATCAAGCTTACTTCCGAAATCCTCGATTCTGGAAGCTAGCTTGTTAATAGCAGCCAAAATTGAGTCGTCAGATCTTGAGGCACACTCCATTGCCGTTTTCACCTTCACAGGAGGGCCAATTGTCTTTGTGGGGGTCGTGGGTGGTTTCCTTTTCATATTTGAAGCGCCGACATCCATCTGCGTGTAGTCGTGCAAGCACGTGGTCGCTAGCTGTGCTGTAGCTAACTTAGAGTCTGTCTTCTTTGTTACCATTAGAGTGAAACTGCAAACTCCGTGAGGTATTATCTATGCCAAAAAAACATCCAAACAATGTACAACTATTGCTCAGTAACAGTGTTCAGTCTCAGCTTTAAAACATAGACATTTCGTCATAGACGTCTCCTTTTATAACAAAAGCCTCACTGACATTATTAACCTCCTTGCTCCTGTAAAAACCCGCACTGTGTCATTCACAAAATCTGCACCCTGGTACACCGCTGAGCTCCGTGAAATGAAAGCTAAAGGCCGCCGACTAGAGCGGCTATTTAGAAGAACTAGCTTGACAGTTCACAAGGAAATGTACGCAACCCATATCATACAGTATAAGGACTTAGTCACCCTCACAAAAACAAACTATTTCTCCAATCTCATCCACACAAACAAAGGAAACTCTAAAACTTTATTTTCTCTTATGAACACAATTTTTCAACCCCGTGATACTCTTCCCTCTCATTTTTACTCCAATGACACCTGTAACTCCTTTCTGGCATTTTTTGACCATAAAATACAAACTATACATCAGCACCTCCACTCCCCTCCCCCTTCTCCCATTTCCCCAGATTCCTTTTCTGTCTCCCATTCATTTTTTACTTTCCAGCTGCCCGATCCCAGTGAAATCTCTTCCCTCATCCAANAACAAATTCAGTGTTACTTTATAGATTAATTGTTGATGAGGCCTTAAAACACACTAGACGTGCTGTATAAAATAAGAGCAGCTTGAAAGCTTTTTTTTTAAAACTTTGTATTGATATGCTTGATTATTGTTTTTCTTTTTTAAATAAAGGAAGAATGATGGGTCATTCCTTTCTTCACGGGGGACCATGTTTGTCGGGCATTAGTACAGCCATCATCCATGTCCTTTTTGGTGGCTCACCCGAAACGGCGACAATTCAAATTAAGGATTGTCCGGATGTTGACATCCGCACCACCATTCAGCTGGTTTGTACTCTTCTTCTTTTTGAATGTGATAATTATCTGGCTAACTATTTTGTCTTTTGTATTCCAGCTTGAAGGCACAGCGGATTTGACAGAACAGGAAAAAGCAAGTGTTCCTGAGCTAGCCCTGTCCTGGGATCTTCCAGGTGTTACGCAAACCAATCGAAAGTGGCTGTATGAACGTCTTTTATTCCATGCTGTAAGTTAACTTAACTTAACTTCCATCTCATGCAAAATAACCTCTTTGAACCCTTACAATTCGGTTTCCGCCTCTCTCACAGCACAGAAACGGCTCTCATAAAAATCACAAATGACCTCTTCCTTGCAGCTGATTCTGGACTCATCACCATCCTCATCCTCCTTGACCTGAGTGCAGCCTTTGATACAATATCCCATTCCATCCTCCTCCATAGACTTTCTTCTCTCGGTATTACCTCCACCCCCCTCCGCTGGTTTCAGTCTTACTTCTCTGACCGCACTCAGTTCATCCAGCTTAAATCATTTAGATCTCAGTCATCATCAGTTTCCACCGGTGTTCCCCAAGGTTCTGTCCTCTGCCCTCTCCTTTTCATTACTTACCTCCTCCCCCTTGGCAATATTTTTCGTAAATTCAATATTGATATTCATTGTTTTGCGGATGACACCCAGCTCTATCTGTCCAGTAAACCTAATTCCTCTCTTCCACCCCCGTCCCTCTCCTCCTGTCTATCTGAAATAAAAAAACTGGTTCACGTCAAACTTTCTTAAACTCAATAGCGACAAAACTGAAATACTGCTTGTAGGCTCTAAATCCACCCTCTCTAAAGTGCCAAGTATCATAATCCCTGTAGATTCAGCTTCTGTGTCCTCCTCTCCTCAGGTAAAGAGTCTGGGTATCATCCTTGACAGCTCACTATCATTTCATAACCACATCAATAACGTTACCCGAGCTGCCTATTTCCACCTGCGCAACAAATTATGTAAACTACAAACTTTATGATCTTGGATTTTCTCACCATTGTAGGTCATAACACGAACAAGCCGTCAAGTCAAGCAGCTCAGGAAGGGGCTGAAGGAGACCTTGGTGTGGCCACTTCTGGTAGAGAGACCAGACATCATACCTTTGTTTTTACCAAGGGAATCAGAGACTGCTCCCTCCTGTGAAGTAAAGTTCTTTCTCTTTTCAGATTAAAATATCATAAAGATTTTATTTTATGATTAGAATTTTATCCTGGCTGTACGGTGGTGCAGGGTTTAGCACTCTTGCCTCACAGCAAGAAGGTCCCCGGTTCAAATCCTGGCTGGAGGATTTAGTTATTACATTCACCAAGGAGGTAAGGTTTTCATCCAGGGTGTGTGTTTGTCAGCAATAAAACTCAAATAGTTATGAATGACTTTTCATACTATTGGAAATTAGAAAAAGAATGAAATTAAATAAAATGGTTTATTTCAGGGCTGCATGGTGGCGCAGTGGTTAGCACTCTCGCCTCACAGCGAGAAGGCCCCGGTTCAAATCCCGGCTGGGGCCTTTC
>NW_023417502.1:5502-8528 GCF_002922805.2 Oryzias melastigma | reverse complement strand
TCTTTGATTATGATAATGTCATAAGGAAAGAGTCCATTCACGCTGTGCTGTGATCCACCTATGATGAAAAAAATCTCAAGAAAGAGGCAGGTGCAGTTGAATATCTGGTGCTTTGCAGGCTTCAAGCTGCCTTGATGACTACAAAACATTGCATTGTGGGAAACGGTGTCCTGACAGTTCTTGTACTTCAACGGGGGGCTGATCAGAAATGATTTGCGCAAAATGAAGGAAATCTGTATTTTATGTCTCTTTCCAGAAAGTAGTGAATCACTTATGTAAAAATAATCACGATTTTAAGTCATCTGTGGTTATGAGTGTTACTGTTGTGTATAAAAGTTAACTTCAATATTAATTGTATTTATTTGTTTGGGAAAATGGACATTAACCCAGCGGCTATTTATTTCATCCATTTTCCACAGACTGATGTTAAATTTATAGAAATATCATAGTAAAGTTTATACTAAGGAGGAGAGGCATATTCAAATTCAACTGAATATTAAGGACAGCCTTGACTTCCTGTTCTTGTTCAGTCTCGCTGTTCAACGCCATCTCATGCACCTGACCCCGCTCCCAACTGCAGCCGCCTGGTCTCAACGATGATCTAGGCGAAGTACAAGCGAAACACACCTAATGTGAGGTCCCGCTCGTTTTTGTGGGTTGGGAGAGGCTGGTGTACAGACTGAAGGGTTTTTAGAGGAATACTCTGAATGGAGTGAAATGCTGCTTTGGGGTCGTTTCTTGTGAGAAATTACCATTATAATATACTCCAAAACTCAAAAAGTGTGTTTTTTTTGCATTGCTCGGGCCCTTTAAAAATAATCTTAAAGTAATTACCTACAAAGGCACGTAATAGATCAGGTTCTTGTTTCTTTTTAAAAAGAAAATCGTTGTCCTGCTGTTGACAGACAGCAGTGAGGCTGCAGCTGCGAGAGAAGACTATTTACCTCTTAAGACCATTTTTTGTTTCTCTTTGAAAGAGCTTCAGTTAAGAATTACTATGGTGAAATAATCCAATAAGTCATGTTGAAGCATGAGAATGCCAGTTCTAAAGAGGTTAAAAAAAGCCATATTCTATTAAAAAATGAAAACCATAACTAATAAAAGGATCAATAGAACTGAGCTAGTTATAAATGTTCATATTTCTTTTACAGCAAGAATTTTAAAAATAAATTTTCTAATGGAGATCTGAGTCACATCTGTTACAAAATTTTCAATAGTTCTTAAGATCTTAAAGCTAAAGTCAAAAAACTTATTATGATTAAACGCCTATTTCTTTTTTATTACGAGGTAATAGTTTCTATTTTTACTTGGTTGTTGAAACTATTTCAGTGTAAGTGTTAAATATTAAGTTAATAAAAGAAAAATAGGGGAAAAATGTGTTCATTCTTTTTAAAGTATCGGATCGGGACTCTAAATTGTCAGATACTTGAAATAAAATCATTCCTAATCGGATCAGGCCCAAAACAGGATTGGGACATCCTTAATTTTTGGTATGTTAATTGCACACAGGATGCTGCTAATATTGTCCAAAACTCTGTTTTGCAGCATCATGTGAACAACGAAAAGCCCTTCTCAAATTCTGGACTGGATGGGAAGTACTGCCCGGAGAAATGAGTGTTGAAGTGGTGAACAGCCAAAGTTTCCCAAAGTCTTCCACCTGTTTTGAGGTGCTACGTATTCCTGCACGTTACCAAAACTACGAGTCATTTTTTGTGGACATGCAGGCATGTCTCACCTCCATCGATACAGGTTTTGGTCTGGTTTAGGGGGAGCTTTACAACACTTGATTGTTAGTCTTTAAAAGATTCCGTGTTCCACTGTATTTCTGATGTACTGTAAGTTCCGATGTAGTTTTACAAGTTTTGTTCTGTTACAGTCAAAGATTCTGATAAATATTTAGGTTTCATGTATAAAAAGAGACATGTCAGAAGTTAAGTTTTGTTACAAAAAATGTAAGTCTCGAGTCATGACATTTCCCCCATTATTTTTCACACCATTATGCTCAAGTTTATAAGGATAGAAAATTTGTTTTCAGGTTATTTTATGATTATTTTACCATATGTACAGAACTGAAAGGGTAAAATGTAATTTGAGTTTTTACTCATTTTGTTCAGTTCTAGAAAAAAGATTACATGCAACAATCACTGTACATTACAGACCTTTATTAAGATGAGAAATTCAGGTCACACAGTTTCTTTACTTGCAACACATTCAAACTTGAGATTAAAGTTGTTAAAATCAGACATGAGTGGTTTAACATGTACTTCTTCTATAAATGAAGCATTTTTAAAACATCATTCTGAGTGCATGAATAGTTTCAAAGTAAGACTGGCCCAGAGGAACATTGGTATTTGGCAATGCTGAAAGTTCTCGTTCATTCAATGTACGTGGTAGCTGGATCTCAGGAACGATGACTTCAGTTAATGGAGGGTGATTATGTGGTCCTGTCCAGTCCACGCCTTTGTCCTCATTCACCTGACATGTGAGACATGCTAAGCTGAAGAACTGCATTTTGCTGTTTAACCAACTAATACATTTCCATTGCTCAGCATAAATTTTCATGCAAGTTAAAATATGGATCAAACTCAGTTGTACCTCTGAAATGTCTTGGCCCTCTCGTCTGTGCTGCAACCAGAGCTGCAGGGGTGAACGGTTGTTTGTTGTCCTCAGTCCATGATGGTTCCAGGCTTCTTTGAAAGTGTGAAGATGCTGCTGAATGTGATGAAGAAAGCATCTGTGCAGTGCATAGATGTCAATTTCGTCACCAGGATTGAGCAGTCCCTGAATCTCCAGCTGAGTAAAGATGGTGTAGAAAAGATCGAGGACATTTTCATACACATCCCTCCAAAGGCGTTCAATCCTGTAAAATAAAAAAAGGGAAAGATAATACTAAAAATCTTTGTTTATAAATTATTAAGGTCATAAGAAGAGGGTGTAAGGGGAGGGTTTTTACTTGTAATGCTAAACAAGTCAAAAATAAAAAAAAAAATGTAATAAAATGTAGTTATTACATCCACCAAGGAGGT
>NW_023417502.1:3665-4194 GCF_002922805.2 Oryzias melastigma | reverse complement strand
AAACATTCAGCGTTTTAAATGACATGAATTTCTAGTGATGTTAGAAAAAATATTTTCAAAAGGAGATTTTCAAATGTACATTTTTGATGATAAAATAATCTAATAAATGTGAGTGGAATATGTAAAAGTTAAATCCCTGCTAGCAATCAAATGACCTAGAATGTGTACATTGTAGAAAGAAGACCTTCAAACCCTGTACAGTTTACAAGACAAAAAATAAGTGTCATGGTTAAAATTACATTCTAACTGTCAACCAAGTCAAGACCAGATGTATGTTTTAAATAAAACAAATACATGAAAATAAAGTCAATGTTTAAAATGTATTTGGAGTAATAATAAAAATTATGACCGGATAAGCTTTTGATTTCCATCTATATGCCAAAGGTGATTTGGTGCTGGCACATTGTACTGGCAGCGCCTTGCAATCTGAATGGACAGCCGTCTCATCATGACTCTCTCTGGATTAACACGTCTAAGTGAATCTGCAAGTCGAGATCCTGGTGAGACAATTGAGGAAGTTATTTCTATT
>NW_023417502.1:803-1439 GCF_002922805.2 Oryzias melastigma | reverse complement strand
GTTTTGTTGATTATTTGTTTAGAATTCACAATGTAAGAGTAGCCTACCGTTGGTGAAAACTGTGAATACAGATGGAAAAAAAACTGAGCCACATAAGAAAACTCAACACAACTCTAAAGCACAAGACTTTACTTTGCAAAAGTGAAACTATGTAAATAAAATATTTATATATTTGAATGAAAACAGCTTTAGAGGTTTTGAACAAAACAAAAACATGTTAAAGCTAAAATAATTAAATAAATATTAATTCACCTTAAACCTTCTTCCAGCATTCTCCTTCGAACAGTGCTTTCAGACACGGCTAACATGTTAGCAATAGCCTTGGTGGTCATACCACAGAGGACGAGAGTCCGGAGAGCTTCAAGTGGAACTTCAAGACATGGACGACCGGCGTGTTTAGACAGTTCCTCTGTGGTGTAGTCCAATCGAACTTGGTGCTCAATTGCTCTTAAATGAGCAAAATCAGAGTCGTGGATGTTAGCGTGCTCTTCTGCCGCGTATACCAAACCGATCATTTCAAAAATGTCATGCAAACGTCTCAAAATAGTGTGTGCTGACAGATTGCCTGTTTCTATTTGATCCGCTAAGCTCAGCAAAGCTACACGGATGTCACCGAAATATGTCATCTTGGTGATT
>NW_023417502.1:0-466 GCF_002922805.2 Oryzias melastigma | reverse complement strand
GGTCCATTTAAATTTTAATGAAATGTATTTCATAATAAAATGGTCAATTATTTATTGAAAAGACTTTTATTGGAGTGTTGCTTGATTGAAAAATGTTGTATTTATTTATATAATTATGAACAGTTTGGGCTTCCATATGTTACAACTTGTTTTGTCAACTCGAGTCAGGGAGGGGTGTGTCTGCAGCTGGATGCGGAAAACCATTCAGCAGGTGTCAGAATGCCAATCATTTTTCACTAAAAGTTACAAAATGTATGTAAAAATGCATGAGTCCAAAAACAACATAGAGAAGCTCACTGTTGCAGTTTGTTCTCCTCTCGAACTTTGATATTTTTCTTATTTGTATTGGGGCAATGATAAAATGGTTGTCTAATTTCATTGGGATTTTTTAATTTTGTCAATAAATTTGTCAATGTCCACCAAAGGGCTGGATGGTACCGTAACATAAGACACACAATGAATGATG
>NW_023417501.1:0-12202 GCF_002922805.2 Oryzias melastigma | reverse complement strand
TGCTGTGGTGCAGACACACAATCAGTCTAGTCCTGTGTGTCATCTTAAAAGACCTCATAAAGGATCACCCAAAAAGCAAATTCAACAGTGAATTGTGCTTTCGACCTATTCCATTGTTGTCTGGATAATTCTCTACCTTCTGCTAAGCTCTACCTGTTCAAAAAAAGGGGGTGCTTCAACCTTGTGTCCTGCAAGATGGAGTCAACACATGCTATGCACTAGTATATTGGACCATGGCCATGCCAGGCCTCCCCAAGGTGAGCAGGGTCATGCTGTTACAGGAAAACCCCTTCTGGGTGTTTTTAATCTCCTGCTGATACTCATTTTGGCTGGTGATGTTGAACTAAACCCGGGGCCCGAGGCAGCTGTACCTTCACCACAGTCTGCTTGGTTGACATCATTGCCAACTGAGCCTTCACTCTGTGCAGCCAGGCTAACAAACCAGACAATTCAACCAACAGTTCTACTGGTTTGGCTACCCTTAATGCCAGCCAGGACAGCACCAATGTCAGCTCAAGCCCTGTTTTCTGGCCCTTCATCTCCATTATGTGGTTATCTATGCCCTACAACGCTGCAAGTGTAGATGCTATCCCTGCTAGTTGGACAACCACCTCTGCTAGCTGGGCTGCTACTACTGCCAGCTGGACATCCAACACTGCTAGCTGGCCTACCACCACTGCTAGCCGGGCTTCCACCTCTGATAACCAGGCCACCACCAATGCTTCCCGGGCTTCCACCACTGGTAGCCAGGCCTCCACTGCTGCTACCTGGGCCTCCACCACTGGTAGCTGGACATCCACCTTTGCTAGCCAGGCCTCCACCATTGCTAGCTGGGCTTCCACCACTGCTAGCCAGGCCTCCACTGCTGCTACCTGGGCTTCCACCACTGGTAGCTGGACATCCACCTTTGCTAGCCAGGCCTCCACCATTGCTAGCTGGATATCCGCTCTTCAGGGCCAGATCTCCTTCACCACCTGGGTCATCTCCTCCACCATCACCTGGATCATCTCCTCCACCATCACCTGGATCATCTCCTTCACCAGCACCTGGACCATCTCTTCTGCTGTCTCCATCTCCCCCTGGGTCATCTCCTCCACCACCACCTGGGTCATCTCCTGTTCTGGCTGGATCTCTACTACCACCAGCTGAGCATCCACTACTGCTGTCTCACTCTCCACAGTTTACAACAGCTTCATTGACCTGTACACATCAGAGTCCCACCAGATCCCCAAGTAGGTCTAAAACTTGTCCTCTGCCTTCCTGTGGGAGCCATATGATAAGTGGAGATGTTTTTCCTGAGAAGCTGGTTAGCAGTTCAATGTTGTATCCCAACGTCAATAAAAGAAACAGGAGGTTGCTAAATCCTGCAATATTAAAACATCGTTAACTTGGGGTGTTTCAAACTGTCAATAACTCTAAGCTGATATGGGACTCAACACATAAGCCAAAGGGCATCCTTTGTGCACACTTAAATATACGAAGTTTCTCATCCAAAAGTGAACAGGTTCATCACCTCCTTTCCAACTCAAATGTTGACTTTCTTTGCCAATCTGAGACTTGGCTCCATGAATCTTCACCCACTGCAATATTACATGTACCTGGGTATAATCTTTTCAGAAAAGACAGACAGGGTGGAAAGGGAGGAGGTGTTATGATCTATGCTAAAGATATTTTTGTTTGTAATGAGATTCATTTTACAGATGAAAATGGTGTAGAAATTCTCGGGCTAACAATTTCTTTGTCACAACAAATGTCGTTTACTCTTATCGTCATTTATAGGCCCCCCTCAGAAAATGCAGATTTTTATGAGAAACTGGAACATTTATTGAAACAACTTAACCACGCAAAAGAGGTTATAATTATGGGTGACCTGAACATAAACTGGGAGGTTAACAAAGTTAGGAAATCACTGAAAAGAGTTATGGATGTTATGGATATGAACCAGGTAATTAAAGGCCCCACAAGGATTACAAATTCCTCTAGTACTCAGATTGATCTTGTTTTTACTAATAGGCCAGAAAGAATCTTGAAGGCCTACAATATGCTAACAGGACTGTCTGATCACAATTTAATAATGGTCACACGAAAGTTAAATAAAAAACGTTTCAGACCCCTGTCAACTACTGAATTTCAGGGAATACCAAAACAAGAACAACAAAACTTTTGTGACTCAATCCAAGAAGTAAATTGGGATGAGTTAATTCTAGGCAGAAATTTAGACGAGGACTGTTCAAGATTTACTAGCAAAATACAACAAACTATCAAACAATTTTCACAGATAATTAAACTAAAAGCTAAAAAGAATGGACTTCCTTGGCTAAACAAATCTATTTTAAAACTGATGAAAGAACGTGATCAATGCTTAAAGCTGTCCATTAAATCAGGGCAAAACAGACACCAGTTTGTCTCCTTGAGAAATAAGGTTGTGAAAGAAATAAGGAAATCTAAAGCAAACTTTTTCATAACCGCATTGAATAATGCAAAGGGAAATCCGGAAACAACCTGGAAGTACATTAAAAATCTACTGGGCAACCAAAATACTAAAAAAGCAAAACCATTACAAATTCAGTTAGATGGAAAAATAATGACAAAATCTAAAGACATGGCTGATGCTTTTAACAATTATTTTATTGAATCTGTGTCTGATATTTCTAACGGGTTTCCAGGAAGGCAAGAAAGGAATTATTCAGCCCCATCTAGACTGCCATCCTTTTCCCTCGCAAATATTACTGTCTCTGAAGTTAATGATCTAATTCAATCTCTCAAACCATCTAAAGCAAAGGACGTTTTGGGAATGGATACATACATGCTCAAAGATTTGAGCACAGTACTCGCCCCTCATATTGCTTCAATTATAAACATTTCTGTTTCCTGTGGCCACTTTCCAAATGCCTGGAAATCTGCTATTGTTACTCCTGTTTTTAAATCTGGTGATCCGTCTCTTCTAAATAACTACCGACCAATTAGTATTCTTCCAGTTGTGTCCAAAGTTGCAGAAAAATGGGTGGCAGAGCAGATGGTTCACTTTCTTAATAGCAGCTCCCCTTCTCTTCATAGCAGGCAATTTGGTTTCAGACCCAAACATTCCACTGAGATGGCTACATGCCTTTTTGTTGAAAAAGTAAAACTGTTCCTTGATAAGGGTGGATTCGTAGGTGCAGTTTTTTTGGACCTCAGGAAAGCTTTTGACACAGTAAACCACTCTGTTCTTCTCACCAAACTTTCAAAGTTTAATTTTTCCAACAATACAGTGAGCTGGATTGAATCCTATCTGCACGATCGTAGACAAACAGTGTCAATTAACAACTGCAGTTCTGGTTCCCTTAAGCTTATTTCTGGGGTTCCTCAAGGATCCATATTAGGCCCCCTTTTATTTAGTCTCTACATTAATGATTTGCCCTCTGTGTGTCCCGAAGCTGAATGCATAATGTATGCGGATGACACAGTTTTCTTTGTTCACGGTCGCTCCAAAACCGCTGTTGCTGCAAAACTCGCCAAAGCGATGTCGTGTGTTGGAAGCTGGTTGCAGGAGTCCTGTCTTGAGCTGAATATTTCTAAAACTGTGGGCATGTACTTCAGTAAGACAAACAGAGCATCACCTGACCCCGATATAGAAATTAACGGAGAAAAGATAGAGATTGTCAGGCATTTCAAGTATCTTGGTTTAACGATTGATTCACAATTATCCTTTAAAACCCACATTGAAAAATTGTGTAAAAAGATCAAGTTCAATCTTTTAAATTACCGGTCGATACGAAATGAAATGTCCCTTGAAGCTGCAAAAATGTTTTTACACTCAATGATTTTTAGTCATTTTAATTACTGTATAACCTCATGGTCCCAGGCTGGGCAAAGTGTAAAGAAACCGCTAGAGGTGTTGTATAAGCAAGCTGTTAAGGTTCTGGACAAAAAACCGAGGCACTATCATCACTGTGCTGTTTTTAAAAAACATAGTGTTTTAAACTGGGACAATCTTCACAAATTCATGGACATTGGGCTGATGTTTAAGGTGGTACATAACTTAGCTCCAGATCCCCTTTCAGTATTTGTCAACCGAAGAAAAGACTCAGAACGAGTTACTCGGGGCTCTGTCAGAGGGGACTGTCTTATCCCGTTGCGCAGAAGCGCTTTCAGCCAGTCGGCCTGGTCAGTGAGGAGTGCTGCAGAGTGGAACTCAGTACCTGAGGAGATCAGACAATCCACCACATGCAAGGATTTCACAAAAAAACTGAAAAAATACCTCACTGACACCTACAGGTGCCGACACTAAAAAGTGTCCCTATTGTGATATGTCTTACTGTGCTGTCTTGTCCCTTTTCAGCTGTGTGTATCTATATGTAGTGTAAGGTCTTTTCTTGTGTTTTACAGCTGTTGTTCTCTCTAGATGTTAGTAGCCTGAGGTGTACGTTTTTTCTCTTTTATTGTTTACTTGTCTTCTGTTACTGTCTTTTAACGTTCTGTTAACATTCTCACCAGGGGACTACAGATGGAAAATAGCCTTCTTGGCTAACTCTGGCTTTTTTAAAACCATGTTTAATTTTTAATCATGCGTTTTGTTTTAAATTGCATTGTCCCCTTTCTAAAAAATAAACTAAACTAAACTAAAAAAGCCCAGAAAGCGTTGTAGTTCCTTCACCGTTTTGGGCTTTGCCCATTGTACAACCGCATCGACTTTACCCTGATCCATGGCGACCCCCTGAGGGCTAATGACATAACCCAGAAAAGCGGTAGAGGTTGTGTGGAACGCTGGCTGAATGCTTCTCGGAGATCCCGTACTGTGGAGTTAGGAAGTCACGGGTGCTGACAGACTCGTACTCGGCAACCTTGGCGGAGGCGACTTGACGCAATGAGAGCCGTTGAGGAGCAGCGTTTCAATGGCTCGGGTGATGGTTCCGACAGGAATTAGACTTGAAGGAGAGTTCTTTGGACGATCAGATGATGGTGGGGTCATGGGTTTCGAGCCAAGGCAGACCCAGGATGACGGCGCAGTGAGGAGGGTCAATGGCAAAGGGGGGGATGACCTCAAGATGATTGTCCTGGATGTTGAGGTGGATGTCCGGTGTCAGAAACTTGATCCTTCCGGAGCCCAGAGGATGACCATCTAGAGCAGAGACTGCCACCCGTGGTTCGCAGGAAAGCAGAGGAATGGCATTAGCATGGGAAAACGCCAAATCAATAAAGTTTCCAGCTGCCCCTGAATCTATCCTAGCTGTGGTTTTTATACTTCTTTAGCGTGATGGGAATTTCAAAAGGAGGAAAACTCTCACTCACCGGCCCCCCCGACCGTTTGATGGGACGGTCGGGGCAGGATGTGCGTAGATGGCCAGGGCTCCCACAGTGCAGACATAAGTTCTCACGCATGCGTCTCCCTCTTTCTTCAGGTGTCAGACGCGTGGAGCCCAACTCCATGGGTTCACCCGGTGAGCTTTGAAACTGGCGAGGCAGCATTGAGGTCACGGAGGACAGTTCAGCCTTGAGGTCTTCGTGCGCGAAGAAGATTAGAAGTGTATCCTGCCTTCACCCATCGGGTTAGGCTCCAGCAACCCCGTGACCCCAAAGAGACAAACGCTTAAGAAGATGCATGAATGAACCAGCACATAAAAACATGACAAGTTGGGGTCTCCCAAAACACCAACCAAGTGTCAATATGTGATGACTTGGGAATGAGAATGTTTTCACTGACACATTCACTCCTAGATACAGCTTAGAGATGCTGCTTTTGGACTGTGGGAGCAAGCCGCAGTGCACGAAGAGAACGCACGAGTGTGAGGAGAACATGAAAAGTCTGTCAGCAAACACCAAACTTTTAATCAACATTTTGGATTTTTATTTTTAGGACTATGAACAAGAATAACACATGCAAGTATAAACAGGAATCAGTCGTCTCATGTTTGGAAACCACACACTGATTGAAGAGCAGATTAAAGAGCGATTGTCTGTTGTAGGACAGAATCAGCTGCACCACCTTAAACTGCCTCTTAAGGTGCTCTGACGTTACATAACAAATACCTTTTTAGGTACTTCCTCATGGTGTTATCCCTCACACCGTAGATGATGGGGCTGATGGAGCGCGGCAGGATCTGCACAATGATGAAGCTAGCAAAGAGCGAGTCCGCCTGATCCTTTGGGAACGTCTTCAGGATGAACTCGTTGAGCTGGGGGGCTGCGTACGTGGTGGTGCACAGCAACACCTGAACTGCGTGCAGCAGGATCGTATTTCTGGCTTTCTTGGAGCTTTTGCTGGCTGTTTTTGCAGTGAACAGGATCTTGAAGTACGTGTAAAAGATAATGAGCCAAACTATGACTAGATACACATAATAGGTGTAGTCCCTCTTCTTGATGGCGATCGGATTTGGGAAGGCGGTTTCTCTGACACAAAAAACTCGGGAATGATAAAATTCCAGCGGCTCTGTGGCCAAAGTTATGAACAGATCAGGAAGGACGGACACCAAGCTGGTCATCCACATGAACCCAATTAACAAATGCGTTCTTCTGATGGTCCAGATCTGAGCGTGGCGGAGCGGCATGCAGACGGCGATGTAGCACTCCACCGCCATGCAGGCCAGGCTCAGAGGCGTGTTTTCGCTGGTGAAGAGGGTGACCAGGACCAGGATGCTGCAGATGGAAACGCTGAGCTGTCTGATGGTGTAGCTGATGACGAACAAGGAGATGGCCAGAATCAGCTGGATCATGTCGTTGACCACCATGTGAATGAAAAGGATGTAGCGAGGATTCATGTAGAAAATCTGCAGGAAAAGTTCACACACCTTATTCCACCTTATACAGCTTCAGTTTTTAGGTAGGGTTCTGCAAACCCAGCAGGATGCAGACCTCGAGACCTGGAGTTTAGTTGCTTCTGGGTTTGAGTTCCGGACCTTCAGACATCCTCGTCTGAGAACGGCTGCTTTGCATAAACTCTACTCTGAACGTAAACAACTGGATGAATCGCTTTAATATCAGCATTAACTGCTATATTCTGAATTTCAAAAACATTCAGTTTTGCCAAAAAAAAAAAGTTCACATACTTTTTTAAGCTTTTAGTAAAATCAAACAGGATTTCAAGAGAAGATGCTCCAGAACAGCAGTGGATAAACCACTGTTTAAACTATTCAACCGGCCCATTTAACTCAGGGGTGTCAAACTCAATCACACAAGCGGGCGAAATCCAAAACACATCTTAAGTCACGGGCCGAACAGGATAAACGTTTATTGAAGTCTAAAACTACATTTAAAAAAAAATAAAAACCACAACTTTTTAACATAATTATGAACTAGATATACAGCATTACCTGTGATAATGCTAGTGTGAAGATGCTGAAATTGATAGCTGAAAACGCTGAAGCTGGTAGCCAGCTAAAATATTAGCTAAATGCCAAATTAGCCTAAAAAAACAACAAAAAAGAAAATAAAACAAATAAAAGAAAAACTTAGGTTAGCCAAAACAGCTAGCATGTAGCTGAAATATTAGCTAAACTTCAAAACAGCCTAACAAATCTTAGTAAATACCAAAATTGTCCAAAAAGCTAGGAGAAAGACAATTTTTAAAACATTAAAACTCTAACTTTTTAACAAATTATGAATAATAAAAAGGCAGGAATGTTATTCCAGAATAAATCAACTTAAACCTTAAATAACTTCCAATATTTTACTCTCCATAAAAATATATTTTGTCAAAATTATTCAAGTTAGAAATGAGCGCAAGAGAACATCGGGCCACTAATAACAATAAAATAAAATGATCTGGAGGGCCGGATAGCATCACCCGAGGGCCGGATCCGGCCCCAGGGCCTCGACTTTGACACATGTATACTGAATGGTAATAAATTCTCACCATATTTGCTTTATTTTCCTTATAACTGTGTTGTTCCCTTGTAGATGGCACTGAAAATACATTGACCATTGTTTAGGTGCAGGAAGTGAATCTGCATTTCTGTGGTGTTGGAGGAATTGTCATTTGTTTGAGGTCTTTTGAGGTCGGACAGTCCTTTTTCCCATCATTCCAACACCACATGAACATAACACTCCTCAAAGTTTACAGTGGTCCCTGAACAACATCAAACCATTAGTGCAATCGGCACTAAGAGAGGAGTAAAGTCACAGTTTTACTCCAAGTGAAAGCATGTTTTCATCCAGATTTGATGTTGTTTCTGCCTCTTATGATTCCCAAAACCTCCCAGGCTTCTGGTTCTGGTTTGGTCCTTTTATATTAAATTTTAGAATCCTTTGTGGCCTCCAAGTGAAGACTTTTGCCCACCCCTGTCTTAGAACAAACAGTTTCTTCTCTGAACTTCAGGGTTTTTTTTCATAAATATAGACTTATCTTGATGTGGAAACATTTTTGAACTTTCATTTCAATCCTATCTTTTTGGGTGGTGAGTTTGGTTTCACTCCAGCACCGATGGAGATTACGCTTCTGCAGAATCCACTGTGTTTTTATTTAATAGGGACAAACAAAAAAGAAACATAGATCATTATGTAGAAACCTGTCTCACTGCCTGTTTTAAATAGTCAGAAGTTTCTGTTCTTTTCTTCAGATTTCCTTTGAGTCTCACACAGTTTTAACTTTAGCGGCAGATGACTGAGGGGATTAGTGAACACCCACCTGGTGTTTGGAGAAGGTGTGAATGAGACTGGCGTTGATGTAGACGATGGTGATGCCGACAGCAACCACCATCACGTTCTTGGCCACGGCTTTGCTGAAGGGGTCCGGATACCGAACCACAGACGTCACGTTGAGCGCTGCAGAAGTCATCTCTTAAGGAACGAAGCTGTCCTCAGATATTTCATGTAGAACTATCAATGTGATTCACAGAAGTCATCCAACCGAAGAACGCCGTTCAGTCTGAGACAGAACCAGAAACACAAAGCAAACATTTGCAAACTGCAGCAAGAGTTCAGGTGGACTAAAGACGGCTAGGATCAGGATTTGTTGGGATTATGAACAAATACAGCTGCAGATCAATGAACTTCTGTTTCATCTTGAGCGTCTGCTTATCCACCAGATCCAGAAATAGATCCTCATCAAACAGCAGCAGATCTTCAGCTCAGTCTCGATGCTCACCTGTCTGTAGTCGGGCTCCTCACTGCTCAGCTGCTTCTGCTGGTTTCTCCTCCAGCTGAAGCTTCTGGAATCTTTGCTCCCATTTTAGTGCAGCAGAGATCTCCTTCTGACACAAACAGCAGCAGCTCAGCACTTCTCAGGACAGATTTAAGATTTCACGGTCAAAATTCTGGTTTCTAACTACAGACGTGAAGAACATCTGACTGAGATGGAAGTCTTCCTCCTGACCTGCAGACCAGACCTCATCACAGACCCACAGCTGCTGAACTGAACTATAGAAAGAGGTCCAAACCCAACATGGTCTTAAACCAGATTTACTCTCAAGTACCTGCAGAAGGTCAGGAGATGTCGCAAATATGAAAGTCAAGGAGTTCCAAATGTGATCCAATCCTGGATGGTTGAAGTTTTTTATCTTCATGTGATGAAAAAAACTTGAAGGTCTTAAGGAAAAACAGCAGCTCTGGTTCAGGAGTCCTACAGAACACTGGTGGTCCAGATATTCACCGTAAACATTCCTGCTTCATCACATGATCCTTCATGACAGCCACAGAGCAGAAGTTTACCTTCTCTGCTTCAACCTGTAGGTCTGAAGGTTCTCCTCCAGAGAAGCTCGGCCTGTTTTAAGGTGTGTAACACCCCCCACTCCCCCCCTCATCCCCAGGTGTTGCACAGTGTGTTGCTGTTGTGTGTTTTGTGTCACACAGTTTCTGTAAACCAGATTTTCTCCTCTAAGTTGCTGCAGCGCTTTGCTCTCAGACAGCATGAATTACAGGTGGACTCAACAGGTGATAAACAACCAGCTGTCACAGCGGCAGCGATGGATGTTTGCTGCTTCTCTCAAGAGAGTTTGAACGTCTGAATGTTCAGAAGTTTAAACCTGTTTGATAAATGTGGAGAAAAGTTTAGTTAGAACACATCAACAAACATCATCCAACAAACACCAGAGAACATGCAATAACATCAGAGAACAATAACAAACATTTGGTGAGGGGTGGACCGATATCAGTAGGTGTTACGGCTGTGGCCGTATTTTGTATTTTCTTTTGGTTCTGTGGATTTTTGTCAAAGTGGGACTTCTTTGTGTTTTGTGGATCTTTGTTTGTGTGTTTTTCTGTTGATTTGTTTCAGGTGTGGTGCTGGAGGTGTGGTTCCCCATTGGTCGAGGCCGAAGGAGGGGAGCCTTCAAAAGCACCACATGGACCACGGGAAGGGAGCTGGGCTGCAACCTGTCTCCACTGCAGCTCAGTGAACTTCTCAACCTGCTTTAATTTGTGCACATTTTTGTAGTTTCTTTGGTGTTTTGTGTTAGGTCCCACTCTGTGTTCTGTGTTTAGTGTTGGTTTGATTTAAGTGAAGCTGTAGGGGTGAACTGCCATTTTCTTTAGTAAATGTTTTCTCCTGTTTATGTTAGTCCAGGGAGGTTAGTGTTTGTTGTTCTTTTACTGTTTCTTTTGCAGGTAAGCTCCCTGGGTTGAGTTAGTTGGGATTTTGTTTGTTATTTTGGCCTTGGTTCACCCTGAAGCCTTTTGCTTCACTTTTAGTTATGTTTGGTTATTTTGTTCATGTAAATAAATTGTGTTAACTTTTTATGGAGACTTTTGTTGTGTTTTGTTACACTTCTCATTTAATTTAACTTTATGTTAGGCCCCAGATCCCCTAGACAAATTGGGGCATAACGGTAGGAACCAGACGGGTGCAGATGAGGATGACAACTAGGTGAAGATCAGAACCCAGCAGGTCCAGATCTTCACAGAGAACCTTCAATTCACCATAGAACTCTAAAAACAACCAGCTGACCTTCCTGGACTGTGGAGTCCATGGAGGTAAAGAGAGTAACCAGCAAATAGAACTCCACAGGAAACCCATCCATGTGGATCAGAACCGTCTGCTTGACTCTCATCCCCCACTCCTCCACAAACTGGGAGAAATCCAAACTCTTAACCACAGACTGACATGAATCCAGGAGAAAAGAAGCAGTTCATCTCAAGTCTGAGAACCAGTGGAGATCCCAGATGGGCCTTCAACGAGGCATCATCTCAACTAGGAGGAGCACAGAGGAGGACTCCTGGAAGTAGCTGAGAAGGAGAACATTTGGCTCAACAATACGCCTGTTTGGGGAACCACATGACCACCAGATGGTTCTGGCTTACTCAGAAGAGTTCCTTCATGAGGACTCGAGTCATCTGAGGAAGGGACTTTTGGGCCAAGAAGAAAGAGATTCTCCAGAAAATAAAATCTTCCACCACATTCTCATCATGAACAGAGCAGAAGGTGATGCAGACCCTCCCATCAGGACACGTCCGGCCCCTCTCGTCAGCATCCATGACGCTGACCAGCATCACTGGTCTGCGGTGACTTTTGTGCTTTTGTAGTTTATCAAACTAAATGATGGCTGCACGGTGGTGCAGTGGTTAGCGCTCTTGCCCCAGTTCAAATCCCGGCTGGGGGATTTGAGAACTTTCTGTGTGGAGTTTGCATGTTCTCCCCGTGCATGCGTGGGTTTTCACCGTCCAAAAACATGCTTCATAGGTTAATTGGTGACTCAAATTACCCCTAGGTGTGAATGTGAGAGTGAATGTGTGTGTGATTGAGGCCCTGAGACAGACTAGCGACCTGTCCAGGGTGAACCCCGCCTTCGCCCATAAGAAACCGGGATAGACTCCGGCACCTCCGCAACCCCGAAAGGGAAAAAGATGAAGAAGATGAATCATACTAAATGAGTCCTTCAAGTGAAGGTGGAGTTTGCTGTCTTTTTACCTTCCATCCAGCAAGACCTAGTGGACCCCATACGGTTTAAAAGTGGGCAGAAAATGACGGCCCAAATTTGGTTTGTCTGCAGTTTCTGTTGATGGCCCTGCATGTTTGCCCACATTAGCTTAGGTGGGCACTCAGTGGTTGTCTTGCTACGTCTATGCCTCCTGGTGGACCTCATAGCATGCTAGCAAGCTCCGCTGTATCAAGTGAGTGAATTCTGCTGTAGTTAGCTCCGCTGTAAAAATCTAGCGAATTCCACTGTAGCAAGGGTCATTGTAGCGAGTTAGCAACCTCCGCTCTATCAAGCTAGTGAGCTCCGCTGTATCAAGCTAGTGAGCTCTCCTGTAGCAAACTCTGTTGTAAAGAGCTAGCAAAGTCCACTAAAAT
>NW_023417500.1:13290-13532 GCF_002922805.2 Oryzias melastigma | reverse complement strand
GCTTTTGTAATGATTAAGTTTCTTGCACTTGTGACACTGTTGTCCAAAAGCTGGACACATTTCTCTTTTTGCAGTGTGAGAACCTCCACAGTTATTGCAGTCCAATATCATGCGTGAAGAAATCTTTTCTTTAGGTTTATGTTGTTTATCGGGAATCGGTTTAAGAAAGTCAATGTTTGCGGCTTGATTTGCCAGCGTCCTGCTGTTTTCCTCTGTCATTTCATGAATACGGCACACAGAAA
>NW_023417500.1:0-13076 GCF_002922805.2 Oryzias melastigma | reverse complement strand
GATGACGGCTCCCGCCTCATTGCGCACCTCTGCAGCGTACATGAAGGAGCGTTCGCGCTCAATGGCGTCTGGCCCAGCAATATTGAGCTGAATGTAAGCCTTAGTCTTGTCCGTCTTGTCAGCATGTGCGGCTGCAATGAAAATATCATATTCCCTCTCGAATATGCGCAAGTTCTCAGCAACATTTTCATCAGAAATCAAAGGCTCTTCGAAATGCGTCCGCCATTTTTGCCAGACACGAGCGGGTAACAGCTCACCGCGTGGGGAAAAAACGTCACTCTCCCTCCGAAAAAGATCGGGGCGAAAAGTCCGTGCTCTCTTCTGACACCATGTGGATTTCTCCCAAATCCGGGTACGTTTGTGTGAGTCAAGGATCACACCGGATGGAATGTAAACACAGCCGTTTATTGAGATTGCCGCGACGGTACTTTACATCTCAGAGCTCTCAGGCGAACAACTCACTTCCTTGCTACGGTGTCCTGCAAGGGTAAAAATAAAGACATTCTGTCGAATGATCTACACTCCACTTCTGAATTCGCTGGAAGTACGCTCATTACGTTAACGGTGGATTAAATAATGTAGCCTAAACACTGCAGCTAAAGCCCCGGTGTTGAAGGATTTTCTTTTTTTAATTAATTATAAGTGCTGAAGGATTTTAACAGACTGCTTTCATTCGCTCCACCTGCCTCCAGCATCGGGCACGCGTGCACAGGGTGCGTGCGCACGGACCCAAACTGAATGACTGAAAGTGTTGTTTGATTGCGCGCCAGACCGGACGGTGATGAAGCTCCTTCAGATGTACATTCTAATAAAATAATAACAATTCTTATTGGAGGTTGTTACAGCTGCACACACATACAGGAAGAAGACTTTTGGAGTCGCAGAAATTATGTTTTTATTTATTTCGTTTTTTTGTCCTCACAGAAGACTGGGTTCAACAGTGCAGACAAAAAATTTTTTAGACGCACCAATGAAAAATCTAGTCGCAAATGCGACCAAATTGGTCGCACTCTAGAGCCCTGTAATAATGCTTACAAAATGTGCTTCCCAAAATCTTTTGCCACTGCAACCAACCAAAAATGACAATATGTGACCCCATAACCCAAATAGAACTCAACAGTCCACAAACTAAACTTCCAGCTTTGGAATTCAACAAAATTTGAACCTTCATTTAATATTTAGGTTCCTCTGACAAAATTTTAAGATTTTAGTCTAGATACACTAAGACAGGGGTCGGCAACCCAAAATGTGTAAAGAGCCACTTTGGACCAATACAATAAAAAACAAATATGACTGGAGCCGCATAAATTGAAACGCCTTATATAAGTCTTGCAATTAAGGTAACAGATGGAGAATGTGTCGATTAACCACGTCCGCGATTAAACGAGATTATGTCCTCACGTCATATAAGCCCTTATTTTGATTTCATGACAAGTTAGGGAGGGATTGCAGCGTCCAATTATCTGACTAAAGCTGAGTAACCTCATAATAGACATGCATGCTTTCATTTTGACATCCTTCAATGACACAAGGAGATGGGGTCGTCATCAGTCTCTCCCTCATTCTCACTTCAGGTGCAGGAAGAATTCAAACATAACAGGACAAAATCATAAATGCCAACAAATGTTCAACAGTCAGACAACAAAACACTGAGGAAAACCCAAACTTAAATCCAATTCCAGTCAGACAGGCAAAAGAACGGGTAACCCACAATTCCTTGCGCTGCCAGACCGACAGCAAGCCCAGCGTGCCTGAGACCATCACTACAATATGAATGAATTACAGTTTGTTTTATTGCTTTGATGAAATTAAAGAAATGCAATAAAGAAATACGATTTTTGATGTTATTTTTATTTTGAGGATTTGAAAAAAAACACAAAAATGTAACGTGCACCTTTAAGGTGCTTCCACACTGGCCGCGTCGGCGCGCACTCAAGCGCACACTTTCAATGAGGAGTCAATATAAATGCGTGCTCATCAGAATTCCTGGCCTCCAAGTCTGGAGCGCGGGTGAGTTTTTTAGTCAGACATTTAAAAGGACAGAGTTGTGAAAACAAAAGTCTTCAGAAAGATTTGGGGGATTTTCAACACTTTTACTTGAGGTTCTCCCTGTTGTAGATGCAGATGAGCGCTAATGAACAGTAAAAATACAATGGAAGGAGAATCTCCTCCCCGCCACGCACCGCACGCGGCCGGTGGATGAGACCTGCACATCGGCCGCGCTCAGCAGGTGGTATCCACACCGGAGCAGCGCGGTCACGCACGCAGTGGCGGGAGGAGATTCTTCTTCTATTCTTCTTCTACTGTTCATTAGCGCTCATCTCATCTTTGTGCCAGATTAACCCAACCGGACACAAACCGTAATGATGCATTTCTCTTTCATGATCACGTTTGGCACTTCTGTGCTTTGAAGAAGACTCCGCCCACAAGCAGCTCCCAAATCCAGCTCCTTGATTGAAGATTCAGCACGCGCTCTACGTGTGCTGATTTGTACGTGGAGCTTGCGACCCGACTTAAAAACCCGCGTAGCAACGTGCGCTCACGTGCGCTCCAGACGCACGGGCAGGAATTCTGCTGTGCGCACGTTTGCATTGACTTGACATTGAGGGTGTGGCTTGATTGTGCGCTGACTCAGCCGGCGTGGAAGCATCTACACTCATCTCACAACAACTGGAAAACGTAAAGGATGTTTGTGTCATGTTTGTCCTCCTACAGAAATCGTATTAAAACAAAAAATATATTTCCCTCCAACATTTTTTTTTTCATTTTCAAACATTTTTGAAAAAGCGCCAATGAGCCGCAAGGCAGTGCTTAAAGAGCCGCATGCGACTCCGGAGCCGCAGGTTGCCGACCCCCTAAGAGCTTTTGAAACGCACCGTGATTATGGAAGATAACTATCTCGTATGGAATCATTCACGCTCCCCCAGGTGATAAAATTTCTTCCTGCAGCATCTCTATAAAACCCCACATCCAAGAACTAGAGGAGCAGGAGAAGTTGAATCATAATGTGTGTGAGACACAATTTCTCCAACAACACCCACTGCAATTAAGATGATTTGATCCTGCCAACGACCGTCATTCAAAACCTATGAACCACATTTGATAGAAGGCAGTCTTGCAGTGTTTCTCCAGCAAATCAGCAATGAATGGGAAGAGTGATGGAAACATACGTTGATATAGGGCAGGGGTCTCCCTTTTCAGTAGCTCACTGCAATGCAACACAGATGACCAAGTTTGATCTGTCACTTGGTGATAACTATGGTTGGGTACCAACGTTCGGTTTCAAGTAGGAATTTTCGCGGTTCTACCGAAACCGAAAGAAGTTGAACAAACGGTGCCGCATTTCATTGCTTTATTTCATTGAACTTCTAATGGTCTTTGGGGGTGTCAATCACTTGAGTACTTTGAACTTCTAACCAATCCCATTTCCTTTTGTGTGATAGTGGGCGGGCTCATATAAATTGGCTGACTGAGCGAGCACTCGAGCACGCGCCGCACAGCGCTGGTATGTCTGGCTGCATTGCATAGTAGATCACAGAAGTTTGACAGATCGCTGCGTCTCATCAGCCTATCAGGAACTCAGCTTTAGGCACGTGACGTTTTGGGGGACTAGATAAGCAGATAAAATACTAATCAAATACGAGTGTTTGGTCCTGTCACAGCGCGCCTGTTCTCTGGCTGCAGACAGACTCCCGGACCAGCAGAGCTCGCCCGCTTCACACGCCGGGAGGGAGACAGCCGCTGCAGGGAGAGCGGGGCGGAGCGCTGGCACCCTGCTCGGTCCCCTACTTTCCCTAATCTCGGATTAATGCTGAACAGCATTCAAACTCTGAAACAGAAACAGCGGAAG
The DNA here is from genome assembly GCF_002922805.2 of Oryzias melastigma. NCBI lineage: Eukaryota > Metazoa > Chordata > Actinopteri > Beloniformes > Adrianichthyidae > Oryzias > Oryzias melastigma. The sequence continues at coordinate 9,226 of NW_023417500.1, read as the reverse complement.
CAGCTGCCATGCAGACAATCCCAGAGTGAGAACCAACAATTACAAGGTGAAAAAAAAACTTACATGATCGCTACTGTGAAGGCCTATATGTAAAGCACAATTTATTCCTACAGAAATTAAAAAACAAAAGATTTCAGCTCTTCCCCTCTGTTGCAAAGATGCTGGAAGGCCATTCAGGGGTAGAAAAGCTCTTTAATGTTCATAAATATTGTTATATCTGTCCAAGCTGGTGGAAGAGTTTTCAAACAGATTCTGTGACTTTGAAAAACTGGACCCTTGAGACATTTATTGTGAACACATCCATTTTCTGGATGTGGACATCAGTGAGTTGTCAGGAGAGATGCTGACCTGTTGTCTGTTGATCCTGTGGAGATGATAGTCCTAAATCTCCACAATGATGTTCAGCTAAAATCCCGGCAGCATTCTGCGCACTTTTGAAGTTTAGTGCAGCCAGAAAATCATAAAAATCTCCACCAGGTTGCTCTGAAAATGGCAGCATTATTTGGGTCAGCATACCTTTGTGAATCTGTATTTTCTGACATGAATGGCATCAAGTCAAAGTTCAGAACCAGACTCAGAGATGACCATTTTAATGACTCCATCAGTGGATCCACTCCTGCTTACAGCTCTCTGGTCCAATCTATGCAGTGCCAGGCTTCTCACTGACAGAATCATATGTGAAAGTTTACAAACACAAAATGTTTTTTGTCCTAACGTTACTGTTTTCAATTGTTAGGTGTGAAAATTTGAAGTGCAAATGAAAGTTTTCAAACGTGAGTAGCTCTCTGGCTGTTTCAGTATGTAAAAGTGGCTCACTGAGCATAAAATGTTGGAGACCCCTGCACTAGGGGAACTAAAAAAAACTAGTTTAGTTAGACAAACTAGTTTTATTTGGCACAAAGTAATAAGAAAAAAAGTTAAAGCTGTAGAATTCCAGAGACCAACAAACTGCAGGTTTTGAGACGGTAATTCAACAAATGTGTGTCTCTTTTTTAGCCGTTAGTCAAGGCTGGGATGAGTTCAAGGTCCAGTAAATGAGTAGTCTGATGGATTGCCGTTCTCCACAGCACTTCATGTAAAGAAATTCCCCGTAAATTATTAGGACAAAAATGCTGAGAGTGAAATTTCCCCTTTCCAATAATTCTAATCAGTGGTAGTGAGCACTTTAGTAGAAAATAGTCAGAGTGAAAAGTGTTTCTGTTTGAGAATTTTAGTTTTTTTATTTCAGTTAAGATTTTTCAACTAATTTGTTAATCAATTAACACAAATCAATCTTACAGCTGAGAAATGTTGTAATAAGTATCCAGGAATAGGCCAACTATAGAATATATAAATCAGACAAAAGATTGATGATAAAACACACACATACACACACACACATCAGAAGTGAAGAGTGCTCTTTTAGCACAAGAGACGGACATAATAACATGAGTCACCAAAGCAACAGTTCAAAGTCCGGACAAGCTGTGATCGAAAATAGGAGACAGCTATGGCATAGCTAACACTGAGATGTGTCATTCATAAAAGGAGTATGAGGGAGGTCATTTTTAAAAGGGTTTAGTCAGCCACTAAGTGTACAGGTTGTCCCACTTAACCCTTTAGCACTCGAGGTGATGCTTAAGCCCTACACGATCAACGTAATTCCAGCAGATTCTGAAGACTCTTCTGGAATTATGTTGATCGTGTTAACAATTGAAAAGTTACGGTAAATCAAAGAACTTAAAGTCCCCCTACATTTTTATTTTCTTTAAATGTTCCCATTGAGGTTTTAATTAGGACAGTGAAGTTTTTAACAAAAAACCACATCCTAAATGTCTTAAAAAGCCATTTTTCCTGTTGATCTGAAGCCTTCTTTTCAAAGATTCCTATGTGTGGGCGTGGCTTATGGTGCTGAGCAGTGTAACCCCGCCCCTTACCCCCCAGACATGCTGGCGAGACACAGACTTTAATAAGCCCATGAAAAAATAAAAATAAAACATGATCATTTAGGCTGCATTGCAGCAGCACTAGCCTGAGCTCAGAACTGATTTCATGCTAGCACATGCTGATTGTTGAATTCACCTGAACAAGAAATCTAATGAAATGCCAGAATACAGAAAGGGTCTAATCGCGCGTCATTTTCTAAACGCGTGCAGGCAGTGGTGACGGTTTTAGATGCAGACGAAGGGTTACGTTCAGGAGAACAGTTCTGGTGTCCGGTTAAACCACCCGGTGGATCCTGAGCGGAGCTCCTGCTGTTGCAGCGCCGCTCCTTTATAGCTGCTCGCAGCTTCCCGTCGCAGCCCGCTGCAGCTCGCCGTTTCTCCACAGGTTGGATCAAACGAAGACGGACAGCATATTTGTGACAGCTGATGGGATTTTACTTTCAGTTTCATTTTAAATACGTGAGGCCAACTTAAAACAACCCGCGGCTTCACTGCATGAAGAGGAGCCGACATAAATTTCAATCACAAAATAATGTAAGCTAACATCAGTGTGGCCTTTCACTGAATTACAATCCTTTACAGCACAGAGGTGGGACGTTATATTATCTTCTCCGGCCTCTACAGCTACATCCGGGTTAGCTAGCTACTGTGACGTCTGAAAGTTTCAGGAATTCAAACTGAGTTTTTCTCGGGGACTTTGAGTGACAGCGACTTAAAAGGAAAAATACTCTGAAATGTAAACACAAAATGATTTCTTATTATATTTTTTCTCTTTCAGAAGAAAAATGACACACATACAAGTTAAAAATTTAAAAACATGATTTTTGTTGGAGGGGGACTTTAACTGTGGAGCTCTGGGGTTAAAGGGTTAAGAAACAAAAGGCCTGACATGTTCATTATAGACACACTTCAGCTCAAAGAGACAGAATGGAGGAAAAGAATCCAGGAAATCATATTTTTGGATTTTCAATTAAATAATTGGTAAATTCCTTTACCCTTGTACTATCTTATGGGGTCCAGATGACCCCATCGTTATATTGATGTGTGATCCCTCCCAAGACAAAGGTGGACAGAATTTTAAGTCTGCCACGTACACTAGACGATACATAAATAATTGAATAACAAAAGTTCAGCGCGCTGTCTTTTGGCGTCCAGATGACCCCACTTTTAATGTGAAAATGCCTAGGATAGAACAAGTGTTAATAGAATAATATTTGGTCTCCCATAAACAATAAAGATTTCTAGTGAATTTCAGTATTTAGTGAATTTTTTCTTGCAGAGAGCTGAGACCAAAGGCTACCATCAGTAACACAGTAGACCACGAGGGGGAACTTGAGCCCTGCAGAGCCGGACGTGTCCCCCAGCTTGAGTCAGAACATGTCCAGTCGGGTCTGTAGTTTGCTACAGAGCATTTGGATGAAGAAGACAGGGAGAAGGTCCTATGATGAAACCAAAATAGAAATCTTTGGAAAGAACTCTACTTGTCGTGTTTAGAGGAGATAGAATGCTGAGTTGTATCTAAAGAACATCATCTCTACTGTCAAGCATGGGGGTGGAAGCATCATGCTTTGGGGCTGTTTTTTCAGCGAAGAGATCACAACTGATCCATGTAAAGGAAAGAAGGAAATGGGCCATGTATGGTCCTTCTGATGAAAATCTCCTTCCATCATTGATAACATTGAAAGTGAAACATGTCTGGGTTTTCCAGCAGGACAATGATCACACATAACATAGACAACGAAGAAGTGGCTTCATTAGAAGCATTTCTAGGTCCTGGAGTGGCCTTGCCAGTCTCCAGGTCATATAGAAAATCTTTTGAGGTAGTTGAAAGTGCATGTTACCCAACAACAGCCCCCAAACATCACTGCTTTAAAAGAGATCTGCATGGAGGAGCTGGCCAAAATACAATTTGTGAAAACCTTGTGAAGACTTACAGAAAATGTTTGGCTGCTGTCATTGCCAACAAAGGTTATATAACAAAGTATTGAGGTGAATCTTTGTTATTGATCAAAAACTTATTTTCAAATAAACAATAGATGATGTGATTTCCTGGATTATTTTGCTCCGTTCTTTTTCTCATAGTTAAAATGTACCTATGATGAAAGTTACAGGCCTCTTTCATCTTTTTAAGTAGAGGAACTTGCACAAGTTGGGGCTGACTAAATACTCTTTACACTTTGGCCTGACACTTTTAATATTACAATGAAGCTTTTAAACTGGGTGCATATCCACTCTTTTAAATAGGCTAGCATATATCCAAATAAATTATATTTCCATTGTTAAAAACAAAACAACATTCTTTCTTAATTAATTTTTGATAAAAATATTTTTGGTTTATCCATTCATCCTCTAAACCTGCTGAAATCATCTATGTTCATGGGGATGCTGGAGCGTATCCCAGCTGTTGTAGGGCAAAGGCGGGGTTACTATGGATGGGTTTATGCAAGGTCTGAAACAACATACCGTAATGTATTACATTTTTTTAGAAGCAATTTTGGGATTTGTCTCATCACTTGTAGGCATTATAAATTCCTAATTCAGTTGAGACTTAAGAACATAATTTATAATAATTATTAAAATAAGTAAATAAAACTGAACATCTGGATTAGAAGTACTCACCCCCCCTCACTCTCAGTGTCCTCAGAGCTCCAGTCCTCAGGGATGATGCTGCGTGAAGGTCTTTTCCTCTGTATTAGTCTTGTTCTCTGTGAAGAGCAGGCTCGAAAGAACCTAATTTCCTCCCTGACTTGTTCCTGCAACTCTGGCAATACATTCTTCAGTTCTTTCATCTCCTCTTTTAACTCAGAAATACACTGGAACAGAGCTTCAAGATGCTCCAACACCTCCACCTGACCTCTGGGCAGATTGGGACTATATGATGACATGAAGCTTTGATCCCATTTAGCTTTTCTTTGAGTGGAGGTGTGGAGGGAGGACTGTTTTTGCTGTGACTTTGACTTAGAATCTTTAAATAAAACCTTAAAACCTTTATACTTATAACAGAACACTGCTATGCTGATGCCAGCAATCCCAGCTACCGCTCCCAGAATCAACACCTTGGAGTCTGGCTGAACCATCTTGTGGACCTGCCGAGAGATAATGGAAAACCCAATTACTGCATTTTACTGAGCTTTTAGAAAAGCAGAAAATGCATAAACAGAAAACTTAACTAAATACTAATAAGAATCCAGAGGCTCTAAAGGTTTGAATACTTGGGCTTGTGCAGTTAAGTGTTTCTCACTCTTTGTATCATGTTCATTCAGTCAATGGTTGTCTTGAATTTGTGCAACAAAAACAAACCGTGATATTTATTTTCCATGTGCCTGTGGTTTCTTTGGTGTAAGTACCTGATTAAATTATTTAAGGTTTAGGATGATTTATTCTGGATTAATGTCCCTGACTTTTTTATTCATATATTTATTTTAAAAAGAGACAATTTAAAGTTTTAAATGTTTAGTTTTATTTTTTTCAATGAATGTTCTGTTCGGCCCACAACCTAGAATGTGTTTTGGATTTTGATCCCCTGTGTGATAGAGTTTGACACCCCTGGTTTAAATGAAGGCTGACTGGCACCAACAACCCAAACCATTTTCTCCTAAGACAAAGATCAGATGTATTACAAGCCTAAAAGCAGCAGCTTTTTTTAAAAGATAAATTGAACAAAAAAAATTGTCTTAAAAAAAACCTTAAAGCAGTCTAAATAATAACAAGGCAAAAAAGAAAAGAAATATTTTGTTACCTGTTAGTACTTTGGTTATGTCTTACAATATAAATCTGAGGATTAAAAAAACGAGTAGTATGCCCTAAAGTAAATGAAATATATTGAAAATATATTAAAACAGACCAAAAAAATGTACTGGCAGAGGCAACGTATCCATGTAAATCCTGAATGGACTCCGTGCAGGATACTACAGGTCTTTTTTAACTCATTTAACGCACATTCATTTTCTCTGTCACTGACAGGAAAACTTAAAAGCATTTCAGATTTGAAGTCTAAAGATCTTACTATTTAGCAGACAATGACAGTTCGTTCGTTCCCTTTAGGCTTATCCCTTTCGGGGTCGCCACAGCGTAACAGCACCCACTGTTTCACATCAGTGATTTGGCAGAGTGTTTACGCCGGATGATCTTCCTGACACAACCCTATACCCAGTTAGGCAGGGTCTTGCCTAAGGACCCAATCTGGGGGGGGAATCAGTCGACATCCCTGGGAATCGAACCCAGGGCTCCTGCGTGTCAGCCTTCACCTAGCCCACTGAGCCACCCAGCCACTTTAGTGGCCAGGGAGACATCTAAATCTGTTGAAACAAACAAACTAAACATACAAGCAACAGAGGTAGGTTCAAAGTAATAATGAATAATTTCAAAATTCACTTTAAAAGTCACAATACTGATACATATTACATTTATATGGTAATCACTTTTTTTTTTACTTCCTGCATTTTTTTCAGGCCAAAATGTTGGATTTAATATAATTATTGTTAAACAAAATAAAGGTTTTAGCTTTAAAAATTAGTTAATTATAATTATTATTATTATTAGTAGTAGTAGTAGTAGTAGTAATGAAATTGAGTAAATTCTGTTGGGATAGTAGCTAAACATAATAACAAGAGCACGTTATTATTATGATTATTGTGGTTGTTCTTACAATTGTGCTTTCACATGATATGATTTAGATTATTTCTTGATAGTTTCTTATTACATGTGAATCGAATAAGAAACTGTGGCAATAGGACCCTTCTTCACTTTAACCTAACCTGGTCGTTTAGCTCTGCAACTGCCCAACATAACTATATCAAGACGTAATGACCGGGAGGCGCGTGTTAGCCAGCAAACACAGAGAAGCTCTGACTGTGAGAACGAATGAAGGACATCTTAACATCTTAAAAAGATCGCACAAGTTCGTCTCCCTCCGTAGAGAATCTTCGACAAAAGCCGGATAAACGAGTTCAGTGAGAGGCAATGTCAAGTCAAATGTAGCGCTGACAAAGTCACAAACAGTCCTGCACTCCGTGTTTTACCTAAAGAAACATATTTTTTTTAATGATATAGTACACAAAATATAACTTTGTTAACATTAAAAGCGTCTTACTGAAAAAGCAGCCAAAGAGACAGGTTTTTCTTCGGTTGTTTAATTATCAGCCTTGAGGTGCAACAGTAATATCATTCCGTGTCGAATCCAGCAACTAAAAAAAAGGTTCCGCCTGTTACTTTCGATCGCTCTTGTGACGGACAGTTCATGAATCACGACTACATGACTAAGAAACACCCCACCGCAAATGCCTTTAATTAGATTGTAAACGTGTGCTGTAATAAACAAATAAACAAATAAATAAACAAACAGTGTAAAGCTGAGGAGGGGCGTTTTATTGTCTCTGGATGATGGCAAACCCAACTAGTGCTGTCATGCCATTAATTTTTGTGCTAATTAATCGTGACCTGTAATTAATTAATCTATTTTAATCACAAATATTTTTAACCTAATAATTGCTAATAAAAAACACATTGAGATATTTCCATTTAAAAGGTTACATTGTGTTGCAGTAAGAGATGAAAATATGACTAAAAAAATCGACTTTGTAAAGTTTTTTTGTTTGTTTTTTTAAGAAGCTTTACTTTTACACCACCCGGGGGTAGAATTTGAACCTCAAACAATAAAAAAAAAAAAATAATAATAATAATAAAAAGAGAGAGAAAGAAAGCATTAGGTCCGAGTGCTCAATTTACTGACCGAATTTAAACTCGCAGTCCAACCAATGTTTAGTAACATGTTGGATAAATATTCTCAGAGCACTTTAAGCCCCATTGATAATGATCAGTTTGTCAATGATACCATGCAAGCCCTCAGGGGAACACTTGATGTTGTTTTACCTCTGAAACTCAAGCTTGTTAGACAAAACAGAGTAGCACCGTGGTTTAACGCTGAAACACGTTCCCTAAAACAAAGAACTCGTAAATTAGAAAGAAAATGGTGCGGTTTTGGCTCAGAGCACTCTCTGAATGCTTGTAAATGTAGCCTCTTAAGTTATAAAAAATCCCTACATAAAGCGAGAACTTGATACTATTCAATTTTAATAGGAGAAAATGCAAATAATCCAAGATTTCTCTTTAGTACTATAGCCAGGCTGACCAGCAACCGCAGCTCGGTTAAATCACATATTTCTACTACTATCAGCTCTGGAGATTTCCTTCAATTCTTTGATAGTAAAATCTCAAATATTAGACAGAAGCTAAATTCAATTTCAATTCAACTCAATTTTATTTATATAGCCCAAAATCACAAAGGAAATTTGCCTCATTGGGCTCCATGCAGGTAATTTTACAGATGTAGAAAATTAGTCATAAAATATGAACAATGGTTAAAAACTAACAGACAAAATAAAAGGTTATCCCTTCCCCTTAGACCCTCCCTCCCGGTAAGATTAGCTTCTACAACTACGTATCTAAAAGAGTTCATTCAGATATAGCTGAGGGACGAGTGGTGATGAAGTCCATAGTCAAGACAAAGTAGAAGTGCAGTCCACGACCAGGAGCAGGAGGACAGATGACCCAGCAGGAATCACTCCCACTCAGAGATGCAGGATGTGCAGGGGGCGTGGTCCACGGCCAAGAGTGGGAGTGTGGGCGATCCACCTGAAATCTCTCCCGCTCCCCAGAGGAGAGTGGGAAAGAAGAACAACATGTGAATGGAACTGCACCAAACAAAAGCATGGGGAACTAAATACGAAAAAATAATAAAGAGTAGAAGAGACATTAAGACCTGGATGACAATTAATTACCTCCTTCTAAACCCAGAAAAAACTGAGGTTATGATACTGGGTCCTAAACACCTGAGAGATGCTCTCTCAGATCAGATAGTCTCCTTGGATGGCGTAAATATTGCCTCCAATTCTACAGTCACAAACTTAGGGGTTTTATTTAACCAGGGTTTATCATTTAAGGCTCACATATCTCAAGCTTGTAAAAACTGCATTTTTTCACCTACGCAATATAGCTAGGATCAGGAATATGTTATCTAAAAGTGATGCTGAAAAAACTCATCCATGCATTTGTTACGTCCAGACTAGATTACTGTAACTCTTTACTAATAGCATGCCCGAAAAGTTCTTTAAAAAGTTTTCAGCTTGTCCAAATGCAGCAGCAAGATTGTTAGCAGGAACTAGCAGAAGAGAACACATCACTCCTGTGTTAGCTTCTCTCAAAATCCTTCTGTTAACCTATAAGGCTCTGAATGGTGTGGCCCCATCCTATATTAAAGATCTCATAGTTCCTTACCAACCAATCAGAACACTTCGCTCACA
>NW_023417499.1:0-27458 GCF_002922805.2 Oryzias melastigma | reverse complement strand
GCTGATGCAGATGAGGCCTCGAGCGGCCTGCAGGTCCGGCGACAGGTCCAGCAAGGCGTCGTAGAGCTTGCACTGCATCTGGCCAGTGTACTCGCTGACGCAGGTCATCCACAACCCCTCCCAGAAGACCTGCATGACCACCAGGTGGGTGCCGATGAAGGCCGTCACCTTCCACATGGGTAGAGCACAGATCAGGATGGTGCCAGCCAGACCCGTCATGGACAGACTGATGCCCAGCTCCTGCAGCGCCATGGGACACGAGGAAGCCTCTGAAGCCCTGAGGAGCACAGAGACATGAATCAAAACACTTCTGATACATCATTTTAGACATTTATTCATTTATATTTGTTCACGATGTCAAAATTCTTCTAGAACTAGAAAGATCTGTGGAAAGGTTTGATTCCTAAAGGGTTTCACTTTCCTCTGACAAAAGGGCTTAGATATAAAGTATTGTCTTTACCCATTCACTACTTAAGGAAAGAAATGTATTTTCAAAATATTTTAAATCACCCACAACTACAATTTCCTTAGCCCCACCCCTTTACATTTGGAATAATTGAAAATCCCTCAATGTCCTCTGTAGAAAAGAAAAGGAAATTATACCGTAGTTTGCAGTCATTGGGAGATATTCAGGTTTAGAAATGTTCTCCACAGAGAACATATTGGCATTGCTTGCAGTCAGGAGGATCATTTAAAAAAGTTAAGGACTGCTGAAAAGCAGCCACATGAAAGCTAGCATAAACTCTCAAACTAACTGCTGACATGGACTTGTGTAATTTGCAACAGCTAAAGACTAAATGAAGACAACAAACAACCTGATCTTGCAACACTGGCTAAACAAATAAGTATGAAAGTCAACTCTCGCAACTCCAATTACATCAATCATTTTACTTTCACAACCCTGGAAGTCTGCTATTGTTACTCCTGTTTTGCGGTCACTGGGTTTGCCAGAGGATAACCTGGCTACTGTTTGGTGAAGGTGGGGTACTCTCTGGAAAGTTGCAAGGCTGCCAAAGGGCCATTCAATCACACTCCCACACACACTCTCAGTCACACCTAGTGCCAACAAGTACTGTGCCAAAATTAATCTAGAACAAGAAAGATCTGTGGAAAGGCTTGACTCAAAGAGTTTCACACAAAGGGCCAACAAGGCCAGTTCTTTATTGAATCAATGCCACCAAGGACTAAGGCAGTTCTGAAGGCAAAGGGGGGGTCCAACCCAGTACTAGCATGGTGGACCAATTAAAGTGGCTGGTGCGTGATATGTTAAGCATCTTGTGTTCTGCGGTGATCTACAAATTAAGTAATTAACTGATGTCTGAGTGCTTCATGTAAGATTACCCGTAAAGGATGCCAAAGACAAAAAAGAGACAGATGTATTTTGTTTGAAGAAATATTTTTTTTTTTTGCGTAAAATTCCTATTACTGTCAATATGATAAAAGCAAGACAGAAAGACAGGAATGGACAAATAAGAAAATAATTGTTTTTACCCCTAAATGTTATAAATTCTGTCCTGAATGACTTTTTCAGTAAGGGATAAAGAGATAAAAGTGCCAGTCCATAATCTTTGCCGGTTGGACTCTGGGTCGATGACGTCTGGGATGTTTGGGATACACTTGGACCATAGCTGTATAAACTCAACTCAATGATAAAGTATCGCTCCAGGTAGAGCAGCAGGTACTGGAGGGACGATGAACTGTCTAGAATGCAGAAAGTAATCAATTTATTTAAAGCTGAAAATATGATTGAGATTGGCTTAGAAGAAGGAGGGTATTGGTTCAAAGTGAAGGCCTGATCAATGATGAGAACAGAGTGACATTATCCAACGTACATCTTCCTTATTGAAATTACACCAATGCTTCACAATAAGATAAAAAAGTGAAAAAAGATTAACTGGCCTTTAGAGTCATCTTTAATTAATTAATTACGATGATGCAGTTTTTAGCCAAAATCAAAAAACCCTCATTGATTTTTCTAGTACATAGTTTCTGCAGAGCGGCAGGAGTTCATCAAAAATTCCCCTCTGAGTTATGGGTGAGACTGTTGATGTGGAGTAGGCCTGCCTTCATTTCCCATCATCCTTGTGCTTATTCACGCTCCTGCTAGCTTATAGCCTCTCACACCTCCAAGCTAACATTAGTGGTGGAACCAAGATGGCGAGTAACATCGATGCTATCCAGCTGTACAGTTTTGATCCAGATTCCAGGTCAGACGAGGAAAACAAAGGCGTTCATGGCTCTACTTGTCTGGAAGAAGATCCATCAGAATGGAGTGGAGGAGGAAGCTAGTCATGGCCCATCGACTGCAGTGGCTATGTCACTGCTACAAGCCTTTTCTAACAACTTTTTTTCATCTTATCCTGATTTACAACTATTTGATTAAAGAATGACTCAGAAATGCAGTTATAATCTTATTTTTCTTTTTATATCTCCTCCATCTTGAGAAAAATACCACAAGATTAACAATGCATGTAAGAACACAAGAACGAATCAAGTCAGTTAACAGAAAAGACACCAGGTGTCAGTGTTTGACTAAAGATGATTGAGATCAGGACGTTTCTGTTCTGTTCTGGTCTTAAAATAATGTTTTTGTGGGAATGAAAACTTTTTTCTCAACAAACATTTGACACTAATGTTTGCTATAGAGGCTGTAAAGGTTCTATTGGAGGATTTTAAAGTAATGTTGTAACACAGAGGATTAACGTCTCAGCATGATGACATATGAAATCCCACACTTGATAAATTAATGATGACATGATTTCCACTCAGACTGTGACACAGGAAGTCACAGTGTTGACTAAAGTCCAAGCTGGACTCTTTCTGGGAAGAATGTTGCACTAAACATCAGAAACCTTCAGGCACTTCCTGTCACGATTAAACCAGAATTCTGACCTCTGATCTTTAGCCTAAAAAAAAAACCTGTCCCGGTGCTCGCTTTCAAATGAACTTTGTTTTGGAAACTTTGCATTCCCACCTGATCTAAAGTTATTTCCAGCGTTTGTTTATGCAGCAGACTGATCGAGCAAAACCTGCTTCACCTCAGACTGTTGGTCTCTGAGACACGTGATCAGTTCCGGTCTAACTGGTTCTCACAGCTTTTTCAAAAGTAAATAAGAACGAATCACAAAAGAAAATTTAAAAAGGAAGGCTTTATTGCCAAAATGTGACATTTTCTTCAATAATGTGCCCTATATGACTTAAAAAAACACTGCAATGTTAGTTTTGTTTGAGTATTTCAGCAGCAAAGAGGCCTCATGGTAGAACGTCCGTCCTAATACTGGCAGATGGGTTCGAGTCCACTGACAGGACCCATTACACTGTAAAGTGAGTTTTCAGACCGCTCCACCACAGGAAGGGGAACCCTAAGGCACTTGAAATGAAAAAAACAAATTCAGGTGATTCCATGTTTCAGCGTAATTGATGGCTTTCCGTCTCCCTGCCTTCCGTTCGGTGCAGGGATATCGGCCAAAACCAGACGTTCTGGTTCACAGGCCAGCTGGTACACAGAAAGCGCCAGCCTGCCGCCAGCGCTACGACCGCAACAAAGCCGATGTAAAGACACGCCCCCAGCTCCACTTTCCGAGTTCCTCCCACCGGAGCGGCGTGGTCGTCCCGTACGATGAGGTCCACCGTCCAGCAGACGGGAATGAAGCAGAGGAGCGCGGCGATGAGGATCACCACGCCTGACAGCACAGAGAACCTCGCCATGGTTCGCTCCTTGAAGACCAGCTTGGCACACCGGCCTGTGAAGCTGAAGATGACCAGCCCGGCGGAGCATGTGATGACGGCGGCGAGGGCCACAGAGGACGGCCCCTCAAAGTCTGGGCTCAAAGGGACCAGGAAGTCATAGGACCTACAGGATCTGTCTCCTCCCCCTTTCCTCAAACACCTCATGAACGTGCCCTCCCACACGCTCTGAGTAGTGCCGTTGACGGTGACCGTTGTAACTCGCCACATGGGTGTGACATACATGGCCAGCACCAGGATCCAGCCAATCACAGCCAGAGCGCAGCCAACCATCTGCATCCTGATAGACACCATGGTTGGATCTGAAAGACAGGAGAACGTTGAATTCAAACCTGCAGATGTTCTGCAAACAGAGGAGATGTTTGTACTTTCCTTACAAAACAATAATATATCTCTCAATACACTCAGCCACAACATGTTGACAATATGTTCTCTACATGGAAGTAATATATTTTTCTTTCAGTAGTGCTACCAGGATTAAGAAGTAGAGTCTGGTGGACTCAACTACAGTCAGATACAACAGCAGAACCGTAGGAGAGTGAGGAGAACCAAGACTGTCTCTGAAAACGGAGTCAGGACCTGCAGACTACAAGATGGCGTCTGATATCGTCGGCCGGAAGCAGATACAACTTTAGGTGGAACCAGATGTTTTTTTTCCCCCTGTTTAACTATTGACTGTATATAGAAAACCAGATTGAGCAAGTATGACATCACCCATTTGCCCTTTCTTCCGGCTCCAGCCAAATGAATTTAATTCAGTTGCCATTTTCCACAATACGGACGTCACCATGTTGGAACCAGACGACAGAGATTGGTCCAAGTCGGTCTGAGCTTTTCTTCTGTCATGATCAGATCTTTGGTTTCATTCTACAATTCAGACTTTTTTTTTCAACAAAAGCTTGAACTTTGAGAGTTTAAACAAGAGAGAAAGTACATTCATCCATGGGATTTTGGTTTGCACTAAAAACACTCCAAGAAGCCAAAATCTCATAGACTTCTACAGAGAAATAAAAGTGTATTACTCTGTCATTTTATTGTCAGAGTAATCATTCTTGATCTGATAGCTTTTTTCTTAACATACTGTTAATAATCACCATTTTCTTTCCATGAAAAAAATGTTTTTATTGCAAGTTATTCAAGTTATAAACTAACCAATAAGATGCCTTAATAAAAGTAAGTGGAGCCTTTTTTCTTCTTTATTTTTCTTTCTTTCTGAAAAAAAGAGGAAAAAAAGAGGGAAAAAAGTGGGTGGGGCTTATTGGCCCCGAAGTCCAATGTTTAAAATGTTCAACTGGCAGATATGGTATAGCCCGGTTTCAAGTGGTAGGAGTGTAGCCTTGCAACAAGCTCGCTCCTTAATGGTAACAGTAGTTGCCATAGAAACGCTGACTTAGACCAACTCTGACCAATCACTGTTTACTAAATTCATCTGGGAAAGAAAAATGACGACTGAATCGGGTTTATTACGTTGGAGCCGGAAGTATGTCGATTTTTATTGGTCACGTTACAGTCACCCAGTCCAGTTCTCATATACAGTCAACAATTAAATCAAAAGTGGGTCACATTGCCCTTAATTACCTTGTGGTTTATACACAAGATGTCATGAATCATAACAAAAATATAAAGAAATAGTCGCGAATAGAAAGGAAATAAAAGAGAGATACAGAAGTTGCCCACTTTTAGCTGGTTTAATTTCTGAAATAATTAGATATATTGGGTTTTTTATTTTACTTTATCCTGTACCACTTTGAAAATGATTTTTTAAAGCAAGTTGTTCAGAATTTTTACAATAATTTTTAAACCCTTTTAAAATTGACATTTAAAAAGCTTTCAGAATTGTAAAACCTATTAATAAAGCTTAAAAATGTGAATGAATAGTAAGGTCGCCGGTAAATAATAAAGTTTTAATGGGCAGGATATGCTTAAAACAGGACAAAAACGGTAAGTTATTGTCGCTTTCTATAACATTAACAAAATAATTCTGAATTGTAATCAACTTTTCTTAAAGCTTACAACCAGAAAAACCTAACTGCGACGGTCACCAGTTAAAATAAAAAAAAATTCGAGCCAGTTGGGAGGATTTCTGGTTCCAGCCGACAATGTCTGCTGCCAGGTCCTCCCAGAGAAATCTGCTTTATCTTTTAGCTGCACCCTGTAAGAGGCGCCGCAGTGAATCTTCTTGTTCTATCTGATGCTCCTCACTCACACCATCCACCCTTAAGTCCTTCTCTACATCCATGAACCTCATTTTTGCTCTTTCATACCTCAGCATCCTTTAACCAACATCATCAGTGTTCCTCATCTTAACGTGTTCAAGCCATCCCTGTCCTCTCCGATTTATCTCCAGAACATCTACTGTGATCTGTTCCTCTGATCTTATCCATTTTGGTTGCTACCAAAGAGAACCTCATCATCTCTGCCTCCTGTCAGTCACCACGTCAAACCAAAAACCTAGGTTAACATGTAAAAACAAACATAGAAACATCACCTCCTGAACCTGTGCGTTGAACCTCTGTCCCTGAAGACGTTTCGCAATACTGAAGTATTTCTAAAGCTGCTGCTCTCACTAAAGTACAAAGAATTAATGACTGACTACAAGTACGTGTTTGTAATCCAGACGTACTTTGTCCATGTCTGGATTTATTGTCATGTTAACAAACATGGATGTAAAGAATTTTACTATGTCAGAAAAAAAGAAAAAAGATTTATTTTTAACAAAAAATTAAATCAATGTTTTTTTCTAAAAACAATTTAGAAAGAAGTGAAAGATTATTATGTCTTTCTACTATTTTTTATTTTATTTACTGTTTAACCTTTATTTGAACATTTTTCACTTTCATTTGTAAAATAAAACAAGCTTTTACATCACATTCACACCCTTTGGTAAATAAAACTGTCAGTTTGACATTTTTATTTTATATTTATTAATAATGGCAACATCTATTTCCATTAAAATAAGATTATTTTTATTTTATTTTACAAATATAGCGTCAAACTTTTCATCTCTAAACTTCTTATGATGTAAAATCTTTACTATTGTCTTGAACCCTTCGTTTGGCGTCTCCAGGCATTTTTATTGCCTTCAAATAAGTCATATTTACGGTTTTATTGAAGTAAAACCAGTCAACTTAGAAAAAAAATGAATGGGGTAAAAGCCGTTGCCATAGAAACCGTCAGCATTTTGAAAAAGAACCGCCACAAGGCTCGTTTCTCTTACCTCACTGCGCAGTCTTTCCCAGACACCGGAAGACGTGGTTCTGGCGGTTTGGGAGTCACGTGTACCGAAACCGACGAATCATGTGAGAGTGAGTCAGAAACTGAGGAAGCGGGACGGAATGTACGTCTGAACGTCATCAAAGACGACATACGTGAGTTGTTTTTTCTGTTCAATGTTTTACTTTGAAACAATTAAAGCGCTTTTAGTGGAAGAAAGCAGATAATGAATTGACTTCAAACTAAAAGTACTTTAATTAAACATAAAAAAGTAGTTATTTCATTGGTTGAGTTTTGTAACTGAATAAACACAGATCTATTACATTTTATTAACATTTACCTTTAGATATTTTCAGGTTAATCATATTAATTTAATCTAGAAGTAGAGCGTCAGCAACAAATCATATTGTGGATAATTAAAATTCAGCACCCAAAGCATCAAGGAAATAATTTTATTTATAGATGAGATAAGCAAATTCAATGCTTTGCTAAAAAATTTTTCCGACTTTAAACAATTTTTATTTAATTTATCTGAATGAATCAGCCCTAGGTTTCATTCAAACCCTTAGATAAAAGTAGTCAATTTAAGTGTACTACAAGTATTCTTAGTTTATGCCAAAACTATATTGCAAACTTAAAATGTTCCAATTTATTCTAAAAAAGTAGTCAGATAGTATACTTCCTACACTACACATATATGGTTGATAATAGACTTGCTATACTAATACTCAAGTATACTTAATGCAGAAAACTTAAAGGAAAAATCTGAATCTTACTGTCGTCTCTGAAACACTGAAGTCCAGTCACACAATAATAAACAGTTTCCACAAGTTTTTTGGTTTTCTGTAGGGCTGGGCAATACTGAGCATTATTGATCCGACACCATTCCGATAGTGGTCAATATTGCCGATATTGATACCAATATCGATATTTTTTTGTAAATGTTGTGGATGTAACATAAACTTGAAACTTTCAATTGTTTTTAATCGCCGCAAATGTTTTTTTGTAAGTTTCCCTTTTTTAATTACTTAAAAAATAAAAAAATAGTGAAACCTTTTCAAGTAAATTGAAAATAGTTCCGTAAAAGCTGGGTCCTTTTTGCAGACACAGAAAAGTTTCTAACAACAGTGGAAATATTGATTATATGTGGGCTGATATCGTGCTGATACCAATGCCAGCTTAAGATCAATACTATCAATATTTTAGATCGGTGGGCCCATCTCTAGTTTTCTCACCACGTTTTTATACCAACAATCAGCCAGCTTACTGTTTTAACAAAACAGTTTGAGGTTTTTATATAAATTACATTGAAAAGTTTGTTGAAGTAGATTCTTGTTCTTTAAACAATTGTGTTTTTATCTTAACTTCAACAGTTTTAGGTGAATAAATGTTTTTCAAACAACAGATGCCATTTGCTTTTTTTAATCTATACTTGCAAAATGTTCACAATTTTTTATTTATTAAAAAAAAATAATGATTATTATACCACAGTTTTGATATGTTGTAACATCAGGAAGACAGGGTGATCCACACATCTTATTACAAGAAAGAAATAACATTTCACTAAAGATTTGGAGTTTGGTTTTACATTTTCACCTTTATGTTCAGATTTACCTTAAACTCATCATTATCATGTACAGATTAGGTTTAAAAAAACTACAAAAATCTTAGCCAGTTTGTTGGATCATCTTTAAAAGTGCCATACTTTTAAAATGAGCCTAAACTAAATCTCTGAAGTTTACATAGTAAGTTCACGTAAGGCCACACCCAGACCCAGAAATGGTTGAGAAACAATGTGGTTTCTTCCTGAATTCCACACACCTGTCCACCTGAGCGTCAGTAAATACACCTCTCCAAACATTCTAGCTTGCACCGCCCAGTGCCCAGGTGAAGTCACTGCAAGCATGCATTTACACAACGTTGAGACATGACAAACACCCAAACCGGTTACAACAGATATGACATAATTACAGTGATTCATGAAACTATTTCTGAACAGAAACTACAGGCAAAATAAACAATGGTTTTATAAAAATGGTTAGAGTAGAACCCTCTTGAAGGAGATGAATGTTGTGGGATGATTTTTCTGTTGCTCCTTAACTATAAAGTTGTACATTTTACTCGGCTCTGCTGCTCTCACATGGGTTTGAAAATGATTTATCTGATGAGTTGAGTCTTTTTTATGATTATTTACCCACATTATTTTTGACATTTGTTACGTATCTTAGAAGCAGCTAGCTGAACAATTCAAGCACATAAAAAAGATGGACATTTGTGATGTCAAAACTAAACGTCTGTGTGCTGCGAAAACGTGATCACTAATGAGGAAAATTAAAGACTCAGTAGTTTTTCTGTTGTTGTAAAGGAATTTAATGAATAGAAAAATGTCTTTCTGCAATTTTAGAAGAGAAAAAAATAAAAAATAGATTGGTACAGAAAGCCTTTCCTCACAGAATGTCCATCATTTGTTTCTGCTGAATCCCTCAGGACGTCTGTCTAACCCAGAGGTCTGCAACCTGTGGCTCTTTTACCTCTCCATTGTTGCTCTCTAGTCAAAGAAAAATAAAGTTTTTAGTTTTGAAAATGAACTGTAAAGTAAAAAGTAAGTAAAGAAAAAAGAAAACATACTCACACTTAAGTTGACTCATTAACACTTGAAGGTCAAAAGTTATTACTTCACGAGGCGCCTGACAATGCTAGCCTTAAATCTCCAACAATCCATGAATCCTTCCTTTATCAACATCAAACTAAAATATTTGGAAAAATTTTTGAACTCCTTTTACCACAGAAAATCAATCTGAGATCAAGTAAAAATTCAAATTTATACGGTGAATTAAGTTATAACCAGACAGATTTTCTATTTTTCAATACATTCAAGGATATTAAGTGGTTTGAAAATATGGTAAGGAACACTTAGTTAGCTTTGATTTTAATTTAATTTGTTAGATTCATAAATTTCTGGCGAGGTTGTACCTCAAAATGGTAAATACATGTTTTTTTAATTACTGCTGACATTACACTCTAAAATGTGCTGCGTTAAAATGATCTTAGGTAACCCAGGATGTCTTTTATTTTAAGAGGAAATCAGTTGGACCTCTGTCAAAAGTTCAAAACAATTTCATGTTTAAAAGAAATAAGCTAACTTCTCTTTATGTTTATGCATTATCAATGCAAAAAAAATCTAAATTTCTTTATTTTTCAAAATAGAAACAACATAAATACAAATCCGTGTCTTATTTTTCTAAAGGGTGAATGAAGGCTATGTGGCTCCTACTGGGTTTTGTCGCTGAGAAATTGACCCAAATGGCTCTTCAAGTGTTGCTGGTTGCAGACTCCTCAACTAAACTTTTAACTCAGCACCTGTTCTACCTCTGACCTGGTTCTGTGACTGGAGCAATCACAGAATCTTTACCAAATATTATTCTGTTGTCATCGTTAGAGCAGATTGAAGTGTATGTTTAAATAAAAAAACTGATGTCTCTAAAGAAATCCTGGCTGGCAGGTTACCCCAGAAAAGGACTGTAACCTGTTTGTTTACATTAAATGTACCTGTTGTTGAGCAAAACACCACAAAGGTGTTTGAAACCGGTATAACCAAAGAGCCTCCCCACACACTGACGTTGTTTTCACCTACTTTCTGTTCACCCCCTGTTCGGACCTGCTATTCTTGTCCTGACCGGTAAACCTGTCTGATTTACATCCAAACACCTGATCAAAGATGGCCGCTGAAACAAAGGTTTCATGCGGACCTGCTGAAACTGACAAACTGGTTTGTGTTCAGCTGAGACTCCCGTGAGAGTTGAATCACCAAACCGGTTTCGGGGCTTTTTCTCTGTCTGGAATGTGGAAGAAAGCGACAGGAGAACGGCGGGGTGTGTTCCCTTTTTTGATCATCGTGATGATGAGTGAAAGAATTCACTGGGCACCAAAGAGAAATGATAAAAAGCTCGGAAAAAGCTCTTTTTGTTTTTCAATCACAAATTGTTAAAAATAACAATAAAAAACTTTCTATAAGGAAGTGAACGTTTTTCTCCTGTCAGAATGACGGGGCAGAAATAACAGTGTCTTGGTGAAGGCTGAGACCATTTATTTAATAGATGACACAAGTAAGTCAATTGTGCTCCTGACCTATAACCAACAATATTTTTTATTTTTTCTTTAAAACCTTTTTCCCCTCTGTTATATAACCTTAGCTTCATTTTTTTATTATATTTTTATAAAACATACTTTGGTGGCAACAATAACTGAAGTAAATATACATGATCTAATTGTCATTTAAGTTTTTTAAACCTCTTCAAAAGAAAAAGCAAGAACTCCAAGTATTGTTTATTTGTATTTGTTTATTTACACTCACATTTGAATATTTTACAGATTATTTTATCTAAATTGCAACTGAGATTCATTACACGCAAAAGCAGACGTTTTTCAATTCTTTTCCTACAAAAGAAGTGTGAACCCATGCAGACACATTCCAGCATGTCACTCTAAAAGCTTTACATGTTGTCAAAGTAATTTCCTTGTTTAGAAAAAAACAAAATCCCCACTGGTTGTAGAACAGGTAGAACCTCTAAGGCCGGTTGGAAGCAGCTTTTGTACCTGGAACATTGTTTTCCTTTCTTTCTTCCAGTTGGAGGGGTTTGTCAAGCTGTTTGTTTAGTTTACTGTGAGAGACAGAAGATTTTAAAACGCAAAGAACAAATCAGAATCTGAACTCATGTAAGGATGTTTAGCCAGTGTAGACCCTCCATGTAACAAATACAGGAAATATGCAATTTTTGGGAGATCTAGTTACATGGAATTCAAATAAAGTTTAAAAAGACATCATTATAAATATGTACAGACAATATAACCAAACAAAAGTTGCACAGTGGAGCTGAAGAAAAGCTTGCTAATAATGTGACAGTATTCTAGTGCACATATTTCTACTCCTCTATTGCAATGATCACAAAGAGATGCGATACAGGTGTGTCAACACAACAGGTGGCTTGTAATGCAGGTTCTCCAACTCGATTGGATTTATGATCACTTGGAGATAATCCAGAAGTTTTTGGCTTCAGATGTACCTTTCTCTCCAGGCTCTGGATTCTCAGGAGAACCAGTTTTATACAGTTCATCAGTCGTTTGACCGGCAGTGCTGCCAGAACTCAAACTGAAGAGTTTTTAGAAAAAACGTCCTTGAATCTTTCAGACGTAGGCTCGGCTGGCATCGTAGGACTTCTGTGAGATGTAGGATTTGGGTGCTCCTTGGGACCTGGGTGCACCGTAATTGACTGGATACTCTGGGCTTTCGTTCTTGGGTGGGCATGAGCTGCAGAGAAGGGCCCCGCCCAGGATGAGGAGAGCAGCAGTGCCCCAGCCCACGTAGAGAGCAGCCCCCAGCTCCCTCCTCTGAGCGTTGGTCATGATGGGGTTGTAGAAGTCCCTGATGATGGTGTTAGCAGACCAGCACACTGGGATGAGGACAAGAACGCCAGCACAGATGAAGACAACCCCTGCGGCGATGACCACTCTAGCTTTGCCACGCTCCTCCGAGATGAAGTTGGTGCACTTCCCCCCAGCGACGGAAAGGATGACTCCCAAAACGGACACGATGATAGCGATGACCACGAGGGCCCTAGCGGCTTGCAGATCTTGCGGCAGCGCCAGCAAGGAGTCGTAGATCTTACACTGCATCTGACCTGTGCTCTGCATCACGCAGTTCATCCACAAGCCCTCCCAGATGATCTGCGCCGTGACGATGTTGGCTCCAATGAAGGCGGTCACTTTCCACATGGGGAGGGCGCACACCAAGATGGTCCCCATGAAGCCGATGATGCCGAGGACAAAGCCCAGCATCTGACGTCCCATTGACACCATGATGAATCTTCAGAAGGCAATCAAGTCAAACAAGCAAGTCGGGTCAGCTTGAAGAGGTGAGTGAAGGCTGCTGCTCACCGACTCGGTTTTAAGGTCTTGGTCAGGGGCGGAGTCAGGGAAGCCTTTCCCTTTTGACCCGAGCTTGTGTACCCGTCCAACCAGATTCTTCTCATTATTTCAGGGCAGACGAGCCAGTTTCGATGAGATGAACGGCTTTCCTGATTTAAACCTAAACTGATGCTGGCCTCTGATTGGATCTGCTTTTGGAAAGTTGCGTCTTGTCACAGTTTTGGGGGCCGAAACAAAACACAGACAGAGGGAGGAGTTTCACCGGAAGTCAAGAAGACTCCTTTTATGGGGCGGTTTCCTGCCTTTCAAAAGCAGGAAACATTTTCACAGTTTTATCTTCAAATTGTAGCGACTGACCCCTTACTCTCTGATTAATCTACAAGTGAACAGAGGAAGCACAAGCAAATGATCGACTTAAATGAGCTGAAAAGCTGTATATAAACAAAAGAAAAAAAACGTTGACACAGTTGTTGAGGAGAAAAATTGGGACAATCTGTTCAGACAGAATTCAAATTAAAGTCTGCTCAGACTAGCTGATAGAAGAAGTTTCCATCCATCATCCATTTATCATCAGACCTCTGACTTTTCCAGAAGTCTCCTACTCATCATTTTCTATACAACATCTGGTTGGGGGTTTAATTCCAGGACTGGCAATCATGGAGTTCTTGGGCGACAAACTATTTTAGGTCAACCAAACCCAGAAAATTATTGTTTTTACTAAACAGTAGAAAGATCTGTATAGAAAGAAAAAAGGTTAATTAATATTTTATGAACAATGTATTTATTCTATTTATTTAAATGGGAAAAACCCCAAAAGTTGCCTTTTATTACATTTTTAAGCATTTCTATTTATTTTACTCCATGAGTTGTGATGAGTTGTGTAATAAATGCACATGCATATATAAATACGTTCACATGATTGATTGATCGATTGATTTCGTTTATTTCAAGCAATGTCAGCAGAAAACTAAAGGAAAGAGAAAATAAAAAAATACATAGATCTAGTTCAAATTTTTATTTATAAATTGAGAAAATAAAATAAATATATGGTATCATCTTGGCATACACACATGATAAATTAAATCCATTCATTTTGATCATTGTCAAATGTTTAATTAATTTTTTATATGTATAAAAAACTATTATTTACATCAATGCAGTTTATCTGCTCTGTTCAAAAATGCGTGTCTTGTTTTTTATTAAATAGAGTACAGTTGGGTCACAATAAATCTTAACAAGTTTTTAAGAGGCATTTCTTCTTTTCACTCAGAATTATTCTGGTTGTGGTTGAAAGTCTTCACCAACACATGTGAATCACATTTTTTTTTTGAAGTTTGAAGTTTTTTGAATAAATCCACACAAAAGGTGAAACTTCTCACAGTCATCCTTTTATTGACATTTAAATATTTAAAAAGTCCTTTGTAGATACAGTAGAAAAGCAGCACTTCTTACACAACATGGTCTGTGTTCAAGGAAATGGACATGAAAATATGAAAGCCGGTCATTACACACATTTTTCCTGTTTGCACATTTTCTAAGATGCAACATTTTTTAAAATTTTCAAGAGTTTAGAACTAAATAACAAGAACAGGGACAGGTTTCTACAGACTGCAATCACAGTGACATAATGTCAATACCAGTTATTAGAATCAGAAAATAAGTTGTGGGATGATACACTTCGGTTCCCAAACCATCGTGGCTGGAATACAGTTTTTGAGCGAGTCCTTCCTTCTAGATGTACTGTCGAGGAGAGTATGCGGTTGGAGCAGGGTTGGGTTTGACTGGTATGTACGTCCCTGATGCGGTGTACGGCTGGCTGGATGCAGGGGCATACACTGGCGTGTAGACGGAGCGGTTCATGTACGGAGCATACGGGTACATTTGTGTTCCTGGGTTCTTCTGGTAGAAGGTACTTTGAGGAGGACAGGAAGTGGTTAAGACGATCCCTCCGACCAGCAGACATACAGCAGAGCACCAGCCGATGTAGATGGCAGCTCCCAGCTCCCGCTTCTGAGTAGCAACAGTCAAAGGGTTCTGAAAGTCAGAGATGGTGACGGCCGCAGACCAGCACACTGGAATCAGGATCAGAACCGCAGCCAGAATGATGAGGCAGCCACAAATGATCACCGTGTTGGCTTTGGAAGCGTCTCTTTCTAAACAGCTGGTGCACTTGGCTCCGACAAACGAGATGACGAAGCCAATGAAGGCGAAGATGAGGCAGGCGATGACCAGGGCTCGGGCGGTCTGAAGATCCGGCGTCAGGCTCATCACGGACTCATTCAGCTTACACTGCATCTGCCCGGTGCTCTGCATCACACAGTTCATCCACAGACCGTCCCACACGATCTGTCCCGTCACGATGTTGGCCCCGATGTAGGAGGTGACCCTCCACATGGGGATCCCAGTGCACACGGCCGCCAGGACGAAGCCCACGAAGCTGAGGATCTGACCCGCCGTCTCCTTGCCGACCCTCCCCATGGTGAAGAGGCTTTTGTCGGCGGCAGAGTCCCTGTGAATCGACGCTGCTCTCCGAGCTGTTGTTTGTGGAGGAATGAGAAGCAGGAGGGCTGTCTTGTTGTCAGGTGAGTTCCTCTGGTCAAACAGGATTCCTCCTCTCTCAGGGGAAGGAGTGGCACACTCTTTAAAACAATGGCCCTCTCTGGCTTCAGGGCTTAAGAACAACCTTTCAAATGCAGATTGTTGATAAGAGCTCCTCCACTCTCCTGAAACTACCTTCAGGGGAACAAAAGTTTCTGATTCCATTATCTCCCTAAATCTCATATTTTGATACAATTTAGGTTTTTGTTTGTTTGACACGACTTCCTCACATTTGCTCACTTTTTACTCCTTTTGTTTACACACATCTTCCGTCATCAGCTCCATTTTTAGATCAGCTCAGTTTCCAGGCCTTCTTGGTTACTGATCGCTTCTTGTTTTTCCTCATTGTTGTTGTTCTGTCACGCTCAGTCTGTTGTTTTGAACGAGCTTTTTTTTTTTTTTTTACTTTAAACTTACAGGAAGTTACCCATCTGTTTTTGAGAACATTATTGAACCCTGATGAAACTCTTGGTCAGAAGAATTTGTGGAACTTTTGCGGCAAACATTTGAAGCTTGATTTACTGCTGAGGGAAAATGAACTCGAAGAAGAATGAACCTGGCATCTGAATTCTGCTAAAAGGTTTGTTCATTTTAGGAATAAAAAAAGAAGATCCTCTTAGCATTTTAACCCAATCAAACCCAGTTAAAGATGGAAGCGTCCCAGTTCTCTGGTAGCCCACAGCTTTTATAGACATGCAGATGTGGCTTCCGGCAGAAATTACATTTGTAAGTCAATTCTATAGCTGTCAGGCCTTACTTCCACTGTTGTCTACCATGTAGGCAACAGGGAATCTCCCCCAACAGTACTATGACAGGATCAAGATCAGCTAACAATCTGTCCTCTAGCAACAGAAATGAAACAGAAAACTTCTTAATTGTCCAAAGTTTCAATGGAAACAACTTTCAGCAGAAGAAAAAAACCTAAAGTGAGCTCATGATGTGAATGACTAGAGTAGAAAAAAGAACTATCGGTACCCCCTGCACCCGTCAAGGGGAGGGTCCACCCATTCATCTTCTAAACCTGCTCTCAGGAATATTTGGGGTCGTTGGAGCCTGTAGTTCAGTGAAGGTGGAGTACCACTGAAAATGTTTGTAGAGGGCCACATAACCACACACCTGTAGGTATAATTTAGAATCCCCAATGAACCTATGAATCATGTTTTTGGACTGTGAGAGGAACACCAGGAACACAACATGAGCAAACTCAAAAAGGACCCAGCTGGGATAAACCAGGACCTTCTCACTTCTCATCGTTTTATCTTTACTGGTGTCCGTGGCTGAAGAAAATCCTGTCCACCTTTATTATAGGAGGGATAAGGGTAAGTAATACAATATTACAGGGATAATGCTAGGGTGGGGTCATCTGGACCCCATATGGTAGAACAAGGTAGATGACAACAGTCTTTGTTCTGTTTGATGATTCCACACTGAACACGAACCACAGAAAGAAGAGAAAATCACTGATAAGAAAGACAAGATTATCTCCAAGTAGTTCAATGTTTCTCTGACAAGAGCTGCAGAACTTTAAGTGTAGCAAGCATTGACTGTAAAACAATACTGGACTTCTCGAGCCATGAGGTCCAACATTGGAAATTAATTACCTCCACCGCCTTCACCGTCACTTCCTGAAACGGCTACTGCCATATTGCAAACGTCTGCAACCCATCGCCAGCGATTGGTCTGAGTCTCTGTGAGTCATAGCTGAGTCATGGAATCTATAGGAAGTACTGTCGCCAATCTGGAGTGAGTTTATTGTGAGTTCTCACCTCTTTTCCTGCCTCTACCACGAGGACGTGGGATGCAAACAGCTTCCACTTTAATAACGGCGGCTCGAGAGAATTGTACAAGTCATTGTTGAAGCCTTTGAGGGAGAACCATTCCAACATTTGATTCTGTCAGCGGTCCTTTGGGATTTACTTACATTTATTCCTTTTTGTCGAGCTAAAAGGAGCATTTGGGTGACGCCGCTGCAGAGTGGTGCCCCCCCCCGCACGCTGACATATAAAATGACTGAGAAATAACTGTCTGTTTCTCAATGTAAGTCAATGGGACTTTGGCCTTCTTGCAACCCTGTGGTACTTCCTATATGGAACACGGAAGTAAGGGGTTTGGTCAGTCCAGTTCTTGTATACAGTCAATGGTAGGAAGTGACCCGCTACCATGTTTAGTTGTAGAAAAAAATTTCTTCACTTTTCCTTTTTCCAACTTGAAATTGTATGACTTTTCCTAAAAGTCATTAGAAAAAGTTTCTTGTTTTTGTTAATGTTTACATGTGGCCAGTGCACCACCTACAGTACAAAGATTGTCTTATTTTTGACCCATGAATTCTAAAAGAATTTGAGCTGTAGAAAAGTTCAAAGGGAACACTCAAACTCTAATTCACAGACACAAACAAACACAAACCTGATCCACTGGAGGCTGCAGGTAAGTTGGTCAAAAGCAAAAGGTTCCAGTTCTGTCCCTGAAAGAAGAACAGAAAGACACGAGCTGTTTTAGAAATACATCTGCAAAGACCACTCTCACGTTTGACATGTCTAAAGTCCGGCCTGTGGGCTGAATGCGGCCAGCGTTCAAATCTCCACTGGTCCGCACAGTCCTGTCATAAAATCAATAAAATACGGTTCCGAGCACTTTCTAAGAACTACAGTTTTTGGATTGTGATGCACTACGTTCTAAACCTGAGGCTGCATAATCTTCAACCAGAAGAACGGATTTTTTAGTTTACTGTGAACATTTAATTGTGAGTAACAAGTAACCCAGATTTGATGTTAACAAATTTTTGCTTTTCCCGACAGAGATTTTCATCATTTTATTCCTGGTTTTCAAATATGAAGTTCACTGTAATTTTAGTAAAACATATTTATTTGTATTTATGTTCTGCGTATAAAATTGAAAAATATCCCAATTAAAAAAAATAGCATTATACACACTTTTGACTTCATAAATGTAAAACTTCACCTCACCAAATCTGGGCTTCTTTGCAAAAAAGTTCGGACCCTCCCTGGGCTAAAGAGTTGAATTTTTTTCAGTCAGACCAACGATTTGTGGTCTTGCTGCGCTATGAAAAAATTACTTTCATAATTCACTTTCTAAAACATAAAATAATTAACTGTTAACAAGGAAATTCCAGGTTGTTGACAGTTTGTTCCATTTAAATGTATTAATAAAGAAGTAATTATTTCACACTTGTGCAATGGCAATAATAAACCCTTACTATGTAATAGATTGTGTAACAAAAATATATAGTGAAAAATGAATATAAATGAGTTTAATTTATAAGTAACAGGTTGGATCATTGTGCACAAACAGATTTTAGATTAAAAATTCACTTTAGCTGTTTTATTTGAGGGCTTTGGTAGGGGGTGGGGGGTATTTTTGACCCAAAAGGATCAACGACGCAAAAGACTGAAGTCAATTCAGTTGATATTAGTCGGTCGGATACCCTTTGTTGTGGCATCTGATTGGTCCATTTAAAGAAAAAAATATGAAAAAAGGAGAATAACTGAGAACATGTTAAATAAATGCATCAGAGCCAGAATAGGTGCTCTGATAGAATGACTGAGTATGTTTATTTCTCTATTGAAGTCTATGGGATTTTGGCTTTTGGGATGCAGTAGGTACTTCCTGTTTGGAACACCAAGGGGACGGAGTCACTCAGTCCAGTTCTCAATACAGTCAATGTCCGTAAGACCTCAGAATGATAAGATCACACAAGCAATCACCACCTTCCTGTTTGTGGCTGCAAACTACAAAGATGGATGAGGTGAACAATAACTGATCATGGGCACCATGTGGCACCACCGTCTCTGTTAAACCAGACCGGGCTTCATCTCAGAACACCGGGGAACCACCAAATGATAAAACTGGATTTAGTCCCAGTGCATAACCGCACAATGGAAGCAGATAAGAAAAACTGGAGCTTTTTGGAAACATCAGCTCTGGAGTAACGGAGTGTCTTTATAAAAATTCAAGACCCTCAAAGCATCCTGGAGCTAAATGTGCCGCCTCGTGTCCTAAGATTTGGTCTCAGCTGCTTTCAGCTTTGAATTATTTCTATGAACATTTTGGATTTTGATATTTCTGTCCACATCAGAACAAGAATTTAACTTTGCTTCGGCACAAATGTCTTCAGATCTTATCTAGAAGTTGATCCTAATGTTTGGACTTTAACTAGTCACAAGGTTTCTCCTAAACTTGAATATTTTGGAATTTTATGATACAAACAGGCTCTTTTGATGTGAAAAAAACTTTTCAAACTGAAAGCGTCATGACAGAAGACGCCTGCTATGTTTCTTTCCAGGATTATTTAAGTTCAAATTCCGACCTCTTCCTCTTTTGAGTTTCTCTGTAAAACACGTCAACGCTGTAATTCGGAAAGCGGTTTCCCAGAAAATTGTTCTCCTTTCGTCACAATTTCAGAACTTTCTTTGTCGTCTGTGTTTTACTTTTTTCTTTAAATAGGAGTTTTTAAAAAATGAAGGGCTTCCCACCACAATAAAAGCCATTTTTCAGCTGAGACGGAAGGAAAAGTTCTGCTGATGTGAAGTTCCCACCTCCATGTTGTACAGAAACTGGAGTGTAAACAAGCGGGCGGCACACCTGCCATCAGCTGATCTGACGACTCGCCCTTTTCCTGCTGACTCTTATAAAAACAAACTTCTCCTTTGCCATGTTTGACTTCAGTTTAATTCACAGTTGCAAAGTACAGAGGCATAAACCAACAACAAAATTACATTAGAGTTTTTAAAAACTTGATTCCATGAAGAATACATTAGAGGTGTACACTGATTTCCTGCGTTCAAAGGTCATGACCCTCAAGCAACGGTTCCAGCTTCCCACGAGGATCGGAAAGACAAACTTTTCGTCTTCGTTTCCAGGAATCTCTGGAAAACAACTAAAAGTGCAAAATCTCAAGCAAATGAAATCAAAGTGACTAAACTTGACTTTTTGGCCAAAGAAAATCAGTATAAAGAACATTTTTAACATCAGGCACTAAAACACAAGTAAAAAGGTTTCCAAAATGAGTGCGGGGAGCTCCCTGGATGGATTTCACTGCTGTGAAAATAAAATTCAGTCTCTGTTTCTGCGTTTTGACCGAAAGAAAGCAACGATTTTCATACAGAATTTCAGCGTCTGAAGGGTGAAGCTTCAGCGCTTTTGGAGGATCGTTTCTTCAGAGTCCGTGCGGGAACCTCTCAGACATATTCCCTGGATGTGGAGGCGGACTTCACTGGCGTGAACTTGGGCACGTATCGGGGCTGTTCGTATTTAGGCGGGAAGTTCCAGCACAGAAGCACCCCTCCCATCAGCAGCAGCGCCGCGGCGGCCCAGCCGATGTACAGAGCAGCCCCCATCTCGAACCTCTGAGCTTCAAACATCATGGGGTTGTAGAAGTCGTTGATCACCGAATTGGCGGACCAAGAGACGGGGATGAGGCAGAGGACGCCCGACAGGATGAACATCACCCCCGCCACGATGGAGGCCTTGGATTTGGACTTCTCGTGCTCGATGCAGTTTGTGCACTTCCCACCAGCGATGGAGAAAACCAGCCCGAAGATCCCCAGCAGGATGGAGATAATTATCATGGCGCGAGCCGCCTGCAGGTCCTGCGGCAGAGCCAGCACCGAGTCGTAGACTTTGCACTGCATCTGCCCCGTGCTCTGCACCACGCAGTTCATCCACATGCCCTGCCAGACGGTCTGAGCCGTGATGATGTTGGCCCCCACAAAGGCGGAGACCTTCCACATGGGCAAGGCGCACACTATCACGTCCAGCAGCCAGCCCCCCACGGCCAGCAGCATGCCGCTGATCTGAATCCCCTGAGAAACCATCGCGCAGGCTCGAACGCTCGAACAGGTGATAGAAACTACCGTACTACTGCAGTTTATAGTCCGGCGTGGGACATGAGGGGGAACCGCTCCCATTGGCCAACAAAAGTTTACACACAAACAAAGATGCCGTGTCCTTTAGCTGTGCTGACGGCCAGAAACGAGAGCATCAAGGTCACAACCCAGCAGGTTCACAGTCCTGAAGGTAAAACACAGTTATGTAAACTCCCCTCAGAAACATGCAGACACAGTCTTTAAAGCAGAGCAGAAGAAAGATCTGAACTGAAGTTTCCTGTCAACGTCAACCGCAGGATGACTCGTCTTGAAGAGCAGCAGCTTCGCTAACCGCGAAGAAAAATAAAGGTTCCTCAAAGGGACTGAAAACAGCCAAATATCAAGTTGGAAAAATTTTTGTGATAAAATATCTTGATAAGAAACAAGTTATGACACAAACTGGATGCTGTTGTCTTTTTCTAACTGCAGGGGGCATTCTTGCTGAAGAGATCAGCTAAAGCAGCTAAAGCAGCCAAAGCAGCGATGGAGAGATGATATTGAGAAGAAAACCGAAACGGCCTGGATGCATGTGGCGCAAGACCGCCAAAAATGGAGAACTTTGTGGAGGCTACCCGCCAGCAGTGGCGTGACAGGCAGAAATGATGATGATGATGTTAAAGAAAGATTAAAAAAAAGGTGCAGCAGAAAGATAAAGAAGGATTTCAGTTTTCAGAATGCCATGCATGATACATACAGTAATGTTGTCTTCCCATTACATGATATTGGAAACACTTCCAGAGTTATCAGTGTGAATGAAAACATGATGAATCTATTGATCTGATCGGTAAAGAAGCTGCAGTTATGACTTGTTATTTGACAAAACTGACACTTTCACTGACATAAAAACTTGCTTTTGGAGCTTGAACTAACCATTTGGAGCTACAGTACCAACTTGCATTTTGAGAAAGTGACTTGCTTTTGTGGGTTACCTACCATGTTTTGCAGTTTGTACTAATTGATTTGAGAAACGCCTGAGGAGTTCTGCAAACTTCAATACTGTTGTGAGAAATGTACTAAATCAATTGAGAAAAACTGTAAAAAAAAAAAAAAAAAAAGAGCTGGAGATAATTTTGTTTTTTTTTTTAGTTTGCAGCAAATCAACAATATTTATTGGATAAATTGTTCTGAATTTAATTTTAGAAAAATAGAACTATTGCATGAATTATGATGCAGTTTCACTGCCATGCAGGAAGTAGCGCTGCAGCCTTCCTCGCCTCTAGAGGGCGACTCAGCTTTGGTTCTGAACCCTTCTTGTTTCCGCTTGTCCTCTCCACCCAACACATTCTCACTTCCAAGTTCTCACATATCTACATTTGGTTAAGGACCCCTCCACTTCAATTTATGACGTTTTGGGTCTCTACAAATAATCGTTTTTTGACGTACTGGCTGTTCCCATTAAATCATGGGTCCCCAACCTCTGGGCCGCAAACCAGAACCGTTCCAGTACAGCGACGCGTAGTGCACTGGTACCCAAACCGGATACCAGTTTCCTAAACCTAAACTGACACCGGACCAGATGTGGTACCAGGCCTGAACTGGTATTAGACACGGTACCGGGTGCGAACCGGAGGCAAACCAGAACCGGGTTAAGGTACCGGTATCCTAACCCGACACTGGACCTGGACCAGTACCAGACGTGATACCAGGAGCGAAGTACCAAAAGCAAACCAGTACCTGGTTATGATAAGTGTACTGTTATCCTAACTCGACACCGGACCAGCTGCAGTACTGAACCTGAACTGGTGCCGGGCACAAACCAGATGTAGTACTGAACACGTGGCAGTACCAGGTTAAGGTTAGGATACTTGGTTAGGATACCGGTACCGGTGTTGCGGACCCTTGATTTTACGTACAGCCTGCACGTAAAAAAACAACGAGTTGGGGACGTCTAAAACGTCAAAAGGTGACGCAGAGGATTTCTTAACCAAACGTCAATATGTGACAACCTGGGAGTGAGAATGTGTTGCTCCCCCAATAAAGGGCAAAAATTCCTTCCTTATTTTGGCCTTTATTCAGTCATTTCTTCCCTTTGTCTGATCATGTTTGCAGTTTTACTGTTTAGTGTAATGTTGTTGTTTTCTTTCACTCAAGCGGTTTTTGTTTTGTGTTGTTAAATTGAGCAACATAATGCTTTTGGTAATAAAACCTCTCATTCATAAGCACATTATTAGAGATTGTATCAAAATTACTTGACGATACAGTGTTGTGTCAGGAAGGGCGTAAAACTCTCATCCAAACCACCCGTGTAAATCAGTGGAAGGTGAACATATGAAAATGTAATAAAAGTGACTAAAACACAAAAGTAGTGTACTTATAAAAGATAGCATTTAATTACAATCAAAAACAAACATTTACAAAAGTATTAATAAAAAAGTTACAAAAATCAGTATAATTGAGGAAAATGTCTATGAAGTTGAGGTGGTGGAGGCATCCCAGCTGGGATTCAGTGGTCACAGTTATTTTGGGTGTGGTCGCATCAAACAGTCTCTCCTCGCTTGTTTTTCTTCCTCTTCCTACTCAGACGTAACCGCTTGCCGCCATCGCTTGAGGTCTTGTATACTTGGCAGTGGAATTATCTTTATTGTTGGGGGGGCAGTTGGAGCAGAGAAGTCCGCCTCCCAGGATGAGCAGGGCAGCCGACCCCCAGCCGATGAAGAGGGAGGCTCCCAGCTCCATCTTGTTGCCTCCAAACATGGGGTTGTAGAACTCCTGGATGGTGGTGTTGGCCGTGTAGCTCACGGGGACGAGGCACAGGATTCCCGCAAGGATGAAGATGGCGCCGGCCGTGATGCTGACCTTGGCTTTGGAGACCTCATTCTCTACACAGTTGGTGCACTTGCCCCCGGCGATGGACAGCAGCAGAGCAACGATGCCCAGCAGGATGGAGATGATGATGAGGGCGCGGGACACCTTGATGTCGGTGCTTAGAGCCAGCATGGAGTCGTAGACCTTACACTGCATCTGGCCCGTGCTCTGGACCATGCAGGTCATCCAGATGCCCTCCCATGTCGTCTGAGCCGTGATGATGTTGTTATTGACGAAGGCAGAGACCTTCCACATAGGCAGGATGCAGGTCACGATGCTCCCAATCCAGCCGATGATGCCCAGGCTGATGCCCAGGATCTGAAATCCAGCCGATACCATGACTCTCTGTGGTCGTCCGATAGAAGAAAGTCCCAAAATGTTGTGTTGCTCTGAAAGATCCGAAAGAGTGAGTGTCTGTCTGAGAGTGGAGCGGGTCTTTTTATGCAGTGAGATGGGGTGGGGTGGGGTGGAGCCATTGCACCGTTAAATGCCGCCATGACGTCTTTCTGCCTCCAGCTTCAGACAGGTCTCTGCACGCATGTTTCTAACAAATGTGGTGAAGTGCAGCATGTTTGAAACTGTGACTCAGTGCAAATAAAGTAACAAAAACACGAGAAGCAACTTCCTCTTTCCACCGTTTCAGCTGGTTTCTGTTGCCAAGGAAATGCAGACCAAAAATTCAATTTACAAAGACATATTTTGAAATCTGAATGTGATCCTAAAACACTCGGTGAGTGAAACCATGATGAATCTATTGATCTGATCGGTGAGTGAAACCTTTTGAAGGAAGACGATTGTTCATCATTTCCTTTTCACTTACAGGTGCTCAGGTGTCAGGATGTTACCAAACCTTTTATAGCCTAAAACACATTAAGGTCGAATTTTTTCCTGAACACACAACTAAAACTGCTTTTCATTTCCAAAATTAAAGAGCGCTGAGGGAAGAAAATGTAAATTTGAAGATACCATTCTTTGTTTTTTTAGTGTATTAAGACAAAATTCATGTTTAGCTAGATTTGATTTTGAGTCGACCCTAAAAGTTGGAGTCCTTTAGATTAAACTAAAATTCAAAGAGGTCCACTTCGGAAAAATCTTTTGAAGTTGAGATTTGGAAAGAAAATAAAAATAAATAAATATAATATATTTTTTCACATTTGTATGTAATTGTGTGAATACTGTGTCAGCATTCACACTATAGTGATCCTGTTTCTCTTTCTTATAGTTTATGTCAGATTCCGTATGTTTTTTGGCACATAACAACTCAAGCACACTTTAAGCAATTTCTGCAATCTTGGTATAAAAAAATCAGCTTATTAAAGATATAGTCAGGTTCACTATGTTTGTATTTTACCTTTCGTTGAAATTTCGTGGAGAGCATTAAAACTATACATTTTTGGAAACCTTATGGAATAAGCAATCAGAAAAACAATGTTTCCATTTGCCCCAAATCCTTTAAGGCGGCCATATTGGATCTTACAAAAGGGCTTTCCTCAATATCTCAATGTCTAAATGGCATAGAGCATTTATTCTGCTTGCTATTCAACAGTATTTTTGGTCAAGGAATCCAGTGCTATTAGTTTAAGATATATTGAAGCATTTTATGCAGCACCAATTGCAATCACTTACTAAATGCATTAGATAAACTGGTCATTCGGCTACCCTATTCACCACTTACAAGGACAGAGCTATCTGGTTGTCTGATTATGTTGTAAGTGACCAACATTATGTAGTTGATGTGTAATAGTTCAATATAAAATTACTTGACACCAGATTACACCATATGGCTTAATTGTGCACACTAATCTTGAACTTGGCCTATTTTTAGAGCCAGCAGATTTGAGGACCAATCACCCTGAAGCCTGGAAAGAGCTGCAAGCAGGCAACATAGCAGTCACAAAGAATGACATTCCCTTTGTGTCCATTGGGGCAGACCATGCATGTGAGCATCTGAACAGGTTGATAAAAATTCATTCTGGACTCATTGGAATCTCTACCAATGCCAATGCTATACAGAGGTTCTTCATGGTCTCACCAGAAATCTCCCATGTTGCAAAAGAGTTTAAGACTCAGTTTGACTTGGAACATGACAGACCAAGAGATCATCATGCCCTTGGGCCATGTGCTGTCAAGAAGGAGCATGGTGCTATCGACAAGATCAAGGCAGCCATACTGAAACATGGTAACCCATTTGTTGTTGAAGGTGAAAGACTGCACAGTGTGATCACTCATGCGTACGTCCCTGATGAGCATGTAGCAAGTATCTCAATGTAGAAGTGACTGGGCTAAGACTGTATGGCGACTATGTTTCAGAGCGAATCAATGAAGATGTCAGCCTATCGGCACCTGTAAAGAAGGAGAACAACAAGATGTACCTGTCTGCAAGCAAAAAAAAAAAAAAGAAAAACACACAATAAAACTCTGAGACCAAAATGTGGACCTAAAAGAGACCAAGGACTTGTATGGCAGACTGATGGTCCTTGCCAGGTCCAGCAGAGACATCAATCAGAAAGAGGCCATTGGGAACTATAAGTTTACTCTGACATCAAGAGCCCTTTTTGCTCCAGATGGTCAAATCCTGCCATGCCTGGGACAGATCAAAGTTGATCCACCTCCTTAACAAGTTGCCTACAGCAGAAGTTCCACAGGAAGAGCAGCAGCCAAGAGATGGAATGTCCATCACACCAGATACTCCAAGTCGCAAGATAACTGATAACATCAGTAGCTCTGGTAGATGGAATGGTTCTTCTGCAGAAGATGGCCAAGAAACCAGCAACCATGGTGACAGTCAAACATCTTAGTGAATGGTTCAATGACAGGCTAATGTTCCTCACACAAGACTTTGATGACTTTGTGTTTGACACATACAGGGAGGATTCTCTGAAGAGTGCTACCAGAGATAGAAGGAGGCAAGGAAGAGTGCCAATCTAGTATCAGGTCAGAGACGACACAAACATACAGCACATTCCAACGAGCAGGTTCCTTTCACATGAAAAGACAAAGGCTGACCTGACCAACTATCTTGCTGCAAAGATTCTAGAGTTCCACAATACATCTCACAAACTGGTCATTACCTCTTTTTCAGGAAATACAAGGAGCAGCAAAGGCTTGCTTTTCCAGGAAAACAATCATGAAGAAGCAGACACACTGTTGATCTACCAGGCTGTGCTGGCATCACAAAGAAACCCACCAGATTCACGGATGGTTTTCTTCTCCCCAGACACAGATGTCTTTGTGCTGGTCATAGCAAACTGTGACCTCCTGCTGAAGAACACAACCATTTCCATGGTT
>NW_023417498.1:11935-13559 GCF_002922805.2 Oryzias melastigma | reverse complement strand
CTTACCTAAGCAAAGGGAGGAGGCCACGCTAACCAACTTGGTAAGTCTCAGTCAGCATGATATCACCAGTGTTTAAGATTTAAAGGTTTGATGTCAAACTTTATTTTATTCATGGTTTTTATTATTACCTTTTTTAACACTTTTACACAGATGAGTGGTGTGTTAAACTGTAAAAAAATCATTGCCCTAGGCGGCCGCCTATATAGCCTTTCCCCAGGGCCGGTACTGCATGTTGGAACCAAAAATCCTCAGAGAGTGGCTATTGATCCGAGTTGGTGTGAGTCGTCATTTCCATGGCAACCATTTATATTCAGAAAAATGAGGACGGTCAAGAACATGTTAATGTTAGATTAAGACAAATAGAATGATTGAGTAAAGTGGATTATTTCTCAATATGGACGTCTATGGGAACAGTCGGGGGGGGTCACTCAGTCCAGTTCTGAATGATTAAAATGAAAAAAATAAATCAAGATTATGCTAATAAAAATGACATTCATCTGTCAGATTCTGATCCTTAAAAATTCTATGATATAAAATTCAAAGATTTTTTTTTTACATGCGTCTTATGTATTATTTAGGCTTGCAGAGACTGAGTTCTCTCAAATCTTCATGGAGCTGCTCTTCTTCTGTCTTCTGTCCTGCCTTTAAAAACACACAAGCATAAAAACCTAAACACTGGAAAAAAAGAAGAAAGTTTGAATCCGCTGAGACTAAATCCATAAAACATGATTTCAAATGTTTTTATGGAGTCGTGCACATCCATAACAGCCATCTGATGAATGTAGAGAACTGTGTGGACGCACATAAAACAGATTCCTCATCTTAAACATGATCCTTTATTGAACTGATAGGACAAAAGCGATTTGAGAAGTTAGGATTAAAGGATTAATTCAATGTGTTTTAATTTATGATTTAGAAACAGTTTGGTTACAGGTCTAGAAAAGCTTGTTTGTTTCCACCGATTGAACAGATTCAGCCCCGAACGTCGCCTCCCTTTCAGTCAGAACCCTCTGCGTCTACACGCCGGTGACCCTGCAGCCTGCGGCGCCGACACAACAAAGGATTTCACTGCAAACCCAGATGGCGAATACAATCCAGGCAGGCATTTCATGTTCCTCTCTGTTTGTTTTCCAGGTGACAGGAGCTCCGGCTCCGTCGCCTGCAGCCTGGCGGTGACTCAGACCCCAAACGAGGATCACCTGGAGGCAGACTAATCACCTCTCAGTGATCCGCTGAAGCTGCTGTTGTTCAGTCCTCCTCCATCCTTTGGGAGGTTTAATTACTCACCGATCAGCTGTGTGTGTCTGTTTCAACACAGGAAGCATTAAACTCATTTGGGCTCAGACTGACAGCCCGGATTAGAGCGCCGCAGTTCGCTTAAATAAAATAATCACGGCGGATAATGGCGTTCACAGGTGTTTGTGTTGGAAATGAATCTCACCTTCATCAGCTCTAATTTAAACTGGGAGAGCTGCTCTTTTCTTGAAGTAACACACGAGTGCGCACGTAAAATCTAATCAGAACATGGTCTCCATAAATCGGCCTCCCGCTCCGGGTATCGTTTGTGGTGCTCTCAGGTGCCGTCCCATCCAGGATCATTTCTTAAAAGGCCAGATCGGGATAT
>NW_023417498.1:0-5344 GCF_002922805.2 Oryzias melastigma | reverse complement strand
GCCTGCAGGTACGGCAGCAGCTGCGGAGGGAAGCAGAGAGTTCGGCTGAGGGTCTTAGATTTCTCGAGGAAGTAAAGAAAAGTGACAGTTAATTCAACATCATTAACCGTATGATAAATGTGTTTTATTCATGAGTCTGTATGACTCATTCTTTTAAGAACTGTGAAAGAAATGAATATTTTTACTGACATTCCACGATTTAAAACTGGAAAAACAGCATTAAACAGTTAAAATGACAGCAGAAACTCCAGCATTTACATGTCTTTTTTTCTCACTGGCAGATTCAACACTTTAAAGGGTAACCAAACAAGAAAGTTGGAGGCTATCGCCAGGTTCACACTGGACGAAGGGCTGCAGAGTGTCCACTCTCTCCTGCAATTCTCCTTTTTTTCCGTGACAGGCGACAGCCCCACCCCCGCTCCAGAGTCGGCCCACTACGTTGATCTCTGTGTCTGGGTTGTGATTGTTTGTTTATTTTTATCTCTACAGTCTGTTTAGATACAAAAACCTGATCGCATTTGTCAATTGCTGTGTTTTATTGTGAAAAATTGGTTATATTTTGAAAGTAAAGCAGATTTTCTCATGTAACTTGATGTAACTTCCTGCTCGCGGCACGCGCACAAAATAGACCAGATGCAGAAACAACCTCCGCCACTCTCGGCGTCAGCATGGCAGAGTGAGCTCCGCCTCAGACCTCAGAGCATGATGACATGAAACTTCTGGGACTTGTTAGTTAGTAACCAGTTGACCAATCACAACATTCAACTGTATTACCTCGTTTTAACCTGTAGGGGGCAGCACACCGACAGTTTTAAACCATAATTTCAGTATTTAAACAAGTTTATTTTGAATTGTGATAAATTTGGCAAGACCAACAGACAGCACTTTTAAAGTTCCATTTATAGATATAGACAGCCAAAAAATGTTGATTTACTGTTTGGTTACCCTTTAAACATGACTTGTATTTTTTTTTAATAGAAAAAAAAAAGTTTCATTTTCACTCGAACGAACTGTTTTGCATAAAACTTTGAGAAGTTGGAACATTGCCTCTACTGTGCTTCTGTGTTACTACATTACGCCCAACTTTAAACATAAATGAAGCTTAACAGTACTCACTACATCCAGGAAAGTGGTTTCCAGGGATTTATACTCGGACGACGTCTTATTGAACAGGTCTTCAGAGAAGTCCAGGTTTGTTACACGCAGGCTGAAGAACACCACAAGTTCCCGACCGTGGCTGGCGGAGGTCATTGAGGGTGTGGTAATATACCTCACAGGAGGTGGGGATGTGCTGTGTTCCTCCCCTGAGAGTGTGAAACCACTCCCCGTGTCCCACAGCTCACTTGCGTCCAAACCTGGCTGGCTTCTGTGGTCCAGGTCCTCAGGAAGAGGCCAAACGGGTTCGTCGACCACGGTTTGTTCTCTCCTCGCCTCTTCAAAGGTTTCACTGACAGTGGTGATAAGTGGCTCATTCTGCTCCAGCTCAACCTTTAGCTCAGTTTCATCCCCTTCTATTAACTCGACTGTAGTCTGGATCGTGGGTGCCTCTGCTACCTCAAAGAGTCCGGGGTCCACAGTTGGCCCTGAGGCCTGCCCTTTGGATGCACCGGCATCCACTGGGAGGTGGGTTTCTGGAGCTCTTGAAGCTGCCAGACTGATGTCTTCATCTGTTTTTATCTCTTTTGCTAATCCTCCCATGTCCTTTTCAACTGAAACTGTTCTCTCTTTGAAATTTCAAAACAAAAGACAGAATTGAATTAAAGGTCATTCAAATAATCTATTGTGTACAGTCTTAGCCAAATAATGGAAATATTAAATTATTTCACATTTGAATATTTTTGGAGCTGTATTTTACCAACATAGAAGTCATGGTCAGGAGGCATCGAATTATCTCTTACCTGTGCTAGTAGTTGCTTCAAAGTGGTCACTCTTGGTTGTTTTAGTTGTTGTAAAGGCACTGCGGTCACTCTCCACCTGGACTCTGCCGCCATCCTCCTCTTCCTCGGTGTAAACGATTGGATACTCAAATTCCATTTCTTTCTCAGAAAATGGGTCTTGCACTATGATGGGCATGTTATCCTCCTCCTTTGCAGGATGTGTGAGTGGATCTCTGATAACCTGAACAGAATCTCTGCCCATGAGAGGATCCTCCAAGTTATCTGAGGTGTGAAGGATTTTGACTGATTCTGCAGGTGGCTCAATGATGTCCTGTTCAGGTTCTGGTCCAACAATCCTAGCGTTGCCATCATCTGGGAGTGTTTTTGAAGCATCAGATCCTTCCAAGACTTCAACTACCAGATCTTCTTTGGATTCTGCTTCAGGCTCCACGGGTAGTGTTGGTATGATTTCAGCTCCGTCTTTGTCTGGATCAGATTCTGGTTCTGGCTTTTGACTCTCTGATGCTGGAACTGGTGGCTCTAAAAGTTCCACAAGCTCTTCGTCTGGTACCCTTGATACGTCTTTCTCTGGTGCGAGATCCCCAGGTGTTTCCCCCTGTGGAGGTTGAGTTCCAGGCACCTCTGGTTCTTCTAATTCCTTCTTAGGTCCTGGTGTTGGAACAAATATAAACTCCTCCTCTTCTTCTCCTGTTCCAGGAATTCCTTCTTGTTTTACCTCACTTTCATTCATTTCCTGTTCTAGCTTAGACTCTGGTTTGGATTCTACATCTGTTACTGTTTCAGAAACTTTCTCCACTGGGACTGGAACTGTGAAACCATCTTCTTCTTCTGCTGGTGGAGATGCCTCCTTGATTACTTTGGTGCCATATTCATAAATCTCTGGCACAGGTTCTTCCACCTCATCTGTCAACCCACCTAGTTCTGATCCCATCACTGCTGATCCCGGTCCAGTTTCCTCTAAATCCTCAGGTACTGTTTCTTCAGGCACTGTGTGTTCAGGAATGTCAAGTATTGTTTCCTCAGGAACTTTAGAAGGTGTTTCCTTGGAAACCTCAGGAGATAAATCTTTAGAAACCTCTGGTAGCATTTCATCAGGAACTTCCGGTGGGTTCTCCTCAGAAATGCCAGGTGCTGTTTCTTCAGATTCTTCAAGATCCACTTTATGAGAGACTTCAGGCACTTCAGGTGGCAACACTTCTAAATCTTTATCTGCATAGGTTTCAGGTGCTGGACCCTCGGGAATGTGTCCATCTTTAACTCTGAAATCTCCTGGTTCTTGTTTTGAGCTCTCCGCAACATCTTTAGCAGGATCAGAATCTGGAATTGTTAACTCTACAACACTCTCTTTAACTGTCTCTTCTTTATCTGCTGTTAATTCAACAGTTCCTTCCTCTTCTGCACCTTTTACAAAATCTTCATGTAAAGTATCATCTGGTGTTGTCTTTGTATCCATTTTTTCTTCCTCAAAATCCCCAACTCGTTCTGAAATATCTTGTCCCAAGATTTCCTGAACTCCTTTGTCTGTTTCTAAAACTGCAGTAGATTCTTCCTCAGACTCTAAAACAATTTCTCTATCTGGTACTAAAAGTTCAGTTATTTCACTTTCTTCCTCCTTCATACCAGATATTTCAGATAAATGTTTGTCTGTTTCTGAAGTTTCCTTTATGTCTTTCTCAGCTTCTGAAAATGTCTCCTCTTTGTCTAACTCTGAAACTCCAGTTACATTAACTGGTTGTAAAACTTCCTCTATGTCTTTACTTGGTCCTAAGACTCCAACTATTCCCTCATTCGGCTCACTGCTCTTAACTTCAGGTTGTGGAGCTTGAACACCTTCCTCCACTGACTCAAGAACTTCAGTTTGATCAAGTTTTGGCTGTAAAGATTCAAACCTTTCATCTTCAACCTTCTCTTCTGGTTCAAGTTCCGCTTTGGTTTCTAAATCTGTAAAATCCTTTGAATCAATTTCTAAGACATCACCAGGTTTATATGGCTCTGGAACTTCTAAATCTATCTTCTCTCCATTTGGAAGAAAGTTAATGTCTTCATCCTCTTTAAGGGTTGCAATTGGCGCTGTGGGTGTCGTGAATAGGGCATCTAATGGGGTGTGTAGAGGTGTAGTTGTGATGGGTGAAACTGTAGTGGCAAACTGATCAATATCCAAACCAAGACTTCCTCCTTCTTCATCGGGAGGATGGAGGTCTTCCTCTGATATCAGGTTAGGAGACAGAGTGACAATTGAAGCATCTGTCAGCAATTCGGGAATCGCAGGAGGGGTTGGTATGTAGTCACGTACAAGTTCACCAGTTTCATTGTGATGAATGGTTTCAATCTCATGCGTAATGATGAGCAATTCTTCTTCCTCTCGTTCTTGACCCGATGGCTTTGGATCACCAACAGAAATTACCCCCGGCTCATCCTCGGCGTCGATGGAAGGAGGGCGGAGATTGCTGCTCGCTGTCGGCCAGCCGCTTTGACTTGCTGTCTCTTCGTCCACAACAGCGGCGGAATCCAGCAAAGTCACTAAGTCATTTCCCTTCTCCTTGGCGGTAAGTGGAACCAGCAACTGAGGCTTTTCTGTCTGTGGCTCGTCAATCACAACTTCAAACTCATTATGGGAATCAGGCTCGCCAGACTGGGAACAGATTAAGACCAAAAAAAGGATGGTTATACTTCATAGCAATTGGTCATCGCATCAATCATATTGCGTCTCTACAGTAATCATGTGGTCTTACTGAAGCTGTCCGGTTTCACTTGTTACTGTCCCCGATAACTGCGGTGAACTTCAGAGAGGCTTTCATGCTTTTCAAACCTAATGACGCGATTTCATTGGTATTTTATTTTATATGGATCTTTGAAATTCTACTTTTTTATATATGACGTTTGCTGTTTTTCCTCTTATGCAAAATCTGATGAGTCTTACATCCATATAACTAAGTTTGTGGTTAATTAATAGTGCAGACAAAACAAGGTAAGTGGTCTCCATTATTTATTTTTCTTTTTCTTGTATTTTATAATCCTCGAAATACCAAATCACTACATTTTTAAAAAAAGTAATTAGAAATCATCTGCCACCTGCTCCACATCTTCATCAAATGCAGCTGAAGATATAGTTGAATTAGAAAGTAAATAGAGTGGGGGAGAGAAATATTTAGTCTGCCATCAATTGTTCAAGTTCTCCCACTTAAAAAGATGAGAGAGGTCTGTAATTTTCATCAACTATGAGAGACAAAATTTGAAGAAAAATCCAGAAAATTGCATTTTGTGATTTAAAAACAAATTAAGGTGTAAAATAAGTATTTGGTCACCTACATACAAGCAAGATGTCTGGTGCTTATAGACCTGTAGCTTCTTTTGTAAGAAAATTATCTGTCCTCCACTCATTACATGTATTAATAACACCAGTTGGAACTCATAATTTATTTAAAATACACCTGTCCACAACCTGA
>NW_023417497.1:10997-11706 GCF_002922805.2 Oryzias melastigma | reverse complement strand
CCATTTTAGGCTGCCAATCAAAATGAGGACACTTTGTTTACAAACAGCATCAAAACTAATGAAAGGGCTCCCCCTAGTGTTCACTGTAGAACACAACATCAACTGTAAAAACTACAGGAGAATTTGAACTTTTCTGATAAATAAATGGTAAATGGCGTATACTTGTATAGCGCTTTCTACCCTCCTTCGAGGGCCCAAAGCGCTTCACAGTCACAGACCCATTCACCCATTCACACACACATTCACACACTGGTGGTGGCAATATTCAAGGACAAACATTCAACAACAAATAAGTAAATAACCTTGGGTTTTTAAATGTAAAATTGATCATTTCTAACATTTTCTGTACCCATTTTCTTTACCCATTTAACTTGTTTCCTTAAAAGACTTTAGTTTACCACAGAGAGCAATAATAATAAGTCAAGATGTTCAAGTGCATTTGTTTTTATTATTTTCAGACACCCACCATTTCCAACATTATCTTTCAAATACATCTTTAAATTCTGCCGTAAAGAGCTTATCATGATCTTTTAGTTTTTAAACCAAACTGGTAAAATTTCCTCTACTGCCACTAAAATAGAAAGAGATAAAAACGTTTAAATTTCAAAACTTCTGCAATAATAATTTCCCCAAAGAAACAACAAAAAGGAAAAATTTCTATGTGCTAAATAATACTTATATTCATCTATACATCATAAGGGGGGAAAAA
>NW_023417497.1:0-9626 GCF_002922805.2 Oryzias melastigma | reverse complement strand
CCCAAATTACTATAAATTCCATATTTAAAGACCAAAAATAATCAAACTAATTAACTAATCATCTGAACAAGAAATAAATGGTAATTTCATTCAAAACCACAAAGATGATTG
This sequence comes from Oryzias melastigma, assembly GCF_002922805.2. Classification (NCBI taxonomy): domain Eukaryota; kingdom Metazoa; phylum Chordata; class Actinopteri; order Beloniformes; family Adrianichthyidae; genus Oryzias; species Oryzias melastigma. Next base: position 9,515 of record NW_023417497.1, on the reverse strand, counting down.
TTTTTATTTCACAAAAAAATCTCTAATTTCCAGTTGTCCTGGTACAGAAGCTGAAAACTCTCTACCCTACTTTATTTCTGACAGTTTTCTTGTGATAAAGACATCTACTATCACGTTATAACGAAAAAAAAAAGTTTTCTCGCAATAAAAAAGAATCCACCGTATGGACAATTATTAGGCAAATGTTTTTGAGAATTTATTCCAGCATTGTACCACTACAGTGCACTTGGTCAATCCAAAATAGTAACAAGCCCTCAAACTTAAATATTCAAGAAGAAAAAGGGGAAGTTTTGGCTTTATTAAAAAGTTAAATACATTTACTCCAAGAGTTAATTTCTTGTATCAGTTTTAGAGTTACGTTTGGGGATCATACAAGCATGAGTTTGACATTTGAATGACCTTTGCAACCTACTTTTATTCAAATTGAAAGACATGGCATAGGAATCATTGTAAAAACAAAAGCTGATAGGCTTCCTATTTATCCGGATTGTGATGAATACCTGCTGTTATCTCACAGACGATATCTGTTTTTATCTAGATACACGTGCATTTCTTAATAAAACTGTCTCAACGCTAAAGCTGCGACTTCCCGCCATACCTGAGTGAGAGCTGAGCACTCCACGTATTTGACGGCTTTGAGCTCCCGAGCCAGTTTCTCCCCGCTCTCACAGGCCAGAGCTCGCTGCTTGTTCTTCGCCAGCTTCTCCAGAGTGTTGGAGTCGTCTCTCAGATCCACCTGAGTCCCCACCAGCAGGAAGGGCGTCCGTGGACAGTGATGAGAGATCTCTGGCACCCACTGAGAAAACAATCTGCAGGTCAGTGCTGGCTCACGTGTGACCAAATTAACTCCAAGAACTTTGCGCTACAAATCAATACAACAAAAGATCTATTTTATTGGCGTTTTAAATGTAGACAGATCGATGGTGCTTTAAAGTTGTTTTTGTTGTTGAGCTTTTTTTCATGAGATGTTGAGAGAGGAAAATTTTAGCAGACAATGAGTGCTAAAAATTAATGAAAATATATCTTAAATAAATTAAAAAAATAAAATCTCAGTTTTGTTTGAGAAACAAAATAACAAAACAAACAAAAAGCAAACTTGATCTGGTAGCACAGTAATTAGTAGGGATATCCCAACCAATCACATGATCAGAGATCTGGCCGGATCATGTAGACTTAAATCGGATGACGTCTCCGAAACCAGATAATTATCGTTTTTAATTATTTTTGATCAGTGTTGTGTATTTCAAGCTCATTATTTCAAATAAATGCACTAGTAGAAGTCTGATTATCATGAACGGATCACAACATTTTACTTCTGTAAAGCACAGCGGAATACGGCACCAGTTTGAGGAGGACACTCACAGATTTGGACTTTGGGGCTAAAAAAACTTTAAATAAACATTTAAAATTGACAGAAAGTGTCTCTTGCTTATTTTCTTAGGGAAAAAAATGACCTAAAATGACATTTAAACGAAAAAAGGTCATGTTTTTGTTTCCTTTTTACAAGAACGGCACTCTCCTGTTGGCGAAAATAAAAAGAACTAAATAAATAATAAATCAATCAAAAATGTTCTGAACATCCTAAAGCTACAGCCACCAAACTTCTCACATGACCAATTATTACCTTGCTGTCCTACTGGAACCAACATTTTTGGAGAAAATCCCTCCCAGTTTTTAAGAATTAGTCATGTAAACATGAATTTTAGTTAATCAAAAACACTACAGGTTCCAAACTTTCTTACATGACTAGTTATCACCCATTTTTACCAGTTTATGGTTAACATTTTGCACTATTTTTACTTGATTGTTCAAGCTACTTTCTAGAAGTGCCCTGTTTGAGTGTTAAAATATTTAAGAAAATGAATAAAATCAAACTTTAGACCAACCTGGATCTGTTTATAACTTTTTTTTAACGGTTTACAAAAGTATTGGATCAGAATTCTTTATCTGTATCAAAATCAAATGATTCGGAATTGGACACCAAAAATTCTGATCAGAAAATCCCTAGTAATTAGCCAAACTGACCTGGTACTTTTGTTTTGAAATCTGCCTAAAACAGGAAGTCATGATTTCTTGGCCAGAAAGGTACGGCTGGAATAACTAGCATTTCTACAATTAGACTAATAATTATTCTCTGGTGTTTCTCTGTGGTAAAAATGTTGGATGACTGTCAAGTGACATGAGGAATTTAGTAATGAAAGTGGATAGCAACATAAAAACAATTTGTTTTGACAACATAAAATATATTTTAAATTTGTAAAATATATTTTAATGATTATTGACGTTTTTACAAAAATTCAATTGTTTTTAGAGTTTTCTTTCCTACATAAATTTAAACTTATGGCAAAAGTTCTAATGAGAAGCAATGCTGTAGGTCGAACCTTTTCTCTGACGTTCTCAAAGGATGAAGGAGATACTACGGAGAAACAGACGAGGAACACGTCTGTCTGAGGGTAGCTAAGCGGCCGCAGTCTGTCGTAGTCCTCCTGACCTGCAGGGGGAGACACAGAAACACTGAGAAAAATCCACTCCAAGGACTCCTAGAACCCTTTTTAGTGGAACTAGTTTTAACCACATGTGTAGATGTATGTGTACCTGCAGTGTCAAAAAGGCCTAGAGTGTAGGGTTCCCCGCCGATCATCACTGTCACAGCATAGTTGTCAAAAACCTGAGGAAGACAGGAGGGTGGGAGGTGAGTAACTTTCAAAATCAAGATTTCCCAAAACAAAGAAAAATGTATTTTAGAGCTCTAGACGAAAACAAACTTGTCCCTGTGCCGTTAACGTTTCTAAAACTTAAGTAGGAATCAAATGTTTGCACAATGTCACGAGCTGAATGTGAAAAAGATAAGTCAACCTCAAACTTCTGAGCACGCCAGTTGTTTTTCTTCACACCAAAAGATGTGCTTTAATTATGTGGTTCATTATTTCATAAAGCAGCATTCACAGGTCTGCGATCAGGATGCTTCTTCAGAGCCGAGTTCATGTGCTGTGATTCATATTATTGACAGAAACGTCTCCATGGTAACAGAAAGTACACAGCTGTTTAAAGGAGTAACCTTCTGTTAACAATGCTCCACCCTCATGCGGGCTGAAACCAACTCTTTAGATTTTACATCATAGATTCATGGTTCAGTGTTCTCAACTCGTGGTGGCTTTGGCTTCACGAGAATCAAGGTATTGATATTTTCTGATCCCAAATCAGAGGCTTGAGATTGATCTGGGGGAGCACTGAGCAGCTCCTAGGCATAAATGTGAAACTGTGAATAACAAAAACAAGAGTGTCTACTCTCTTTGGACCTGACTTGTGCAGTGTGTCAGTTCACCCTTCCCTTCCGGTTTCATCATTTCCATGCCTCCGGGCTTCTGAGTGCAATAAAGAGCAGGAAGGTCTCGACATTCCAGGTGAACCAAACTCAATCCGTCTACATGAGCAAGAACTCAAACCATAGCTTTGACACGCCCACTTCCTGCACTCACATGACCACACCTAATCAAATGACAGATCTGAAAGATCGAATGCAGCTCTGAGAGAACGCCTGAAAGCACCAGACAGTGTTTGACAGAGGAGGAGTGCAGGTCTGAAGCTCACAGCAGCTAAACTTACTGCTTTGTTTTGCATCTGACAAAACCTCAACAAACCACAGACACCCATGTTCTTCATTCTGACAGAAAATAGATCTGTATTAAACCAATTCATGAAATTATACAGGAGAAAATCTGATTTTTCAGACAAAATGTAATACACAGTTTACTCAGCTGTCAAAAAGGTTGTTTTTTTTCTGCACAGTTCATTTAAATCACTGTTGCTGCTGCTATGAAATCAGGGGGTGAAGAAAATTAACAATTTTCTTCAGATATTATAAGAAACAAAATATTGAGAAACAAAGAGTTTCTAAAGAAAAAATGCAGTTGATAAAATAAAGAAACGTGAAGGAGGAGCTGAACTCTGATAAAAGTCTTCTCTTAGAGTGCTAAAGAAGACCTGGTACTTTTAACCTCAAACAGGAAGTCAAACAGTCCAGCTGGAATGGCTCACATGTCTGCAAAGTATGAAACTATTTTTTGCTGGTTTCTACGATACATGAAGGCTGACGACTAAAACAAGTGGAGGAGTTATCTACTGATAAAACACGAGACAGTGAAACTAAAACAATCTTGTCAAAGCCTAAAATTATCAAAAACAAAGTCCACATATGTGGTTTATTGCTTTTAGTTAAAGTGACATTTCAGTTCAATATTTAGTCACATCTAAAACCACCAAAAAACTTTTTATGCATAAAAAAAAAACGTCTGCAAAAACTGAGTTTGCTAAAGAGACATGTTTACCAGAAAAAAAACTGAAACTGTTGACAGAAAGATAAAGTCTTCAGATAAACCCTGCAGTCACTGAAAACTGAAAATAAAACCAAGAACAGCTTCAACACAAAGACTTTTTTAAGCTTTCTAAAAATAAACATAAAATAAAGAAGTCCTCAGATCCAAGCTATCCACAAAATGTTTTCCACCACATACCCAACTCTGTTTCATGACTAAAGATTTGTTTTATACGTTTACTTTTTGTCTCAACTAAATCAATTAGTTTAACTTTATCAGAATGTCTAAAATGTAATTAATGTAATTGCTGACTTGGGACTTGGAACAAACAAAAATGCCACCTGTATTTATTTATGTTAATCTTTTATGTGCATTTTGTGAAACTTTTTTTATTTTTAGTTTTGTTTGCAAGCTGCTGATTTCAGCCCTTTTCAGTAATCAGGGTTTTCCAGCTGCAAGTTACAAAACTGCTCCTAAAACAAGATGGATTTCCATATTTTTTAAACTGTTAATTTAAGACATCTTATTTATTTTAAACTAGAATGGCTGTAGATGCAATATGCTGACATAAATGGTCTCAAAAAGCAGAAATGTCCTCCTAACCTAACATGCAGTGAAGCTTACATCATGTAGACAAGTCACAGCTTTCTTAAATATGATCAAGATTTTATGAAACTCACTGACTAAACAAACAGAACTATCAGAACCCAGTAGACATTGGAGGGGAAAAATGGTTAAAATAACTAATATAATTAATAAGTAAATTAGATATCTGTCTGAAATAGAAAAAATGTTTATTTAATAAGGCAAACCCTGTAGAGATTAAAAAACATTTTCTAGAGGAAACTTCCTTTCGACTAATCATGTTAAGTCAGCTGACTAACAGGAAACGGCACAACCAGATGCAGAAAACACACCGCCAAAGTCAAGACAAAAATACGTATGCAAACAGTGGGAGGGATAAAATATCTGGAGTTACAGCAGAATCTCTCTGAAAGCAGTAAAATAACATAAACAGCTGTCAGCAAAATTTAAAAATGCAAATGGACTTTTATTTTTCTCATTTTCCAAGTTGCGATAATGAAGGATAATGACGACAGGAAGAGGATGCTGTGTATTTGACACAAACAATAGGACAATAAGCCATAAAAACACAACAAACTGTTGCTGACTGACCAACAGCTTTGTGACTTTTAGACGCAAGAACAGATAATCAAATTAAATATTTTAAGGAGGAATTTGGAGTTTAAGAAAAATGAAACATTTCGATACAAGAAAGTAAACAAAGAAAATGTGACCTTAAGTGAAGTTGTCAGAACTTCTACTGAACATACATTTGCAACAGATTCAATTGTCTCAGATCTTCACAACTATGCAAAATAAAAAACATGTTTGATAAACAAAAATGAACACTTTCCCCTGATGCAGCCTCAGAAAACAAATGAAAAAAATCAAATTATAAGAAAAATATGAGACAAACTGTCAGACTCAAAGATCTAACAGCCAAATTGTGGAGCTTTGCATGAAAAGTGGAGCTGAAGTAAGTTTGGACTAAAACCTGAAGTGTTTCTCAGCGTGACGGAGGACTTGTTTACCCTCCGCTTGGAGGGGGAAATATAAAAAATAAATGTTCTGGACACACTTGCACTTAAACTGCCCCTTCAAATGGAAAGGAAGGGAGAGGGGAAGAATTCGGATTGGGCCGGTAATTATCTACATGCAGGACAGTAAAAGCAGAATTTATTCCAATCAACCAAACATCGAGATTTATAGCTTGTTATATTTCAAAGGATAAAATCTGATCTAAGAACTTCACTTCTATTAATCCATAAAGTGTTTTAAAATTACAAATTTTCAAGAAAAAAAAACCCCAAAAGAATTGTGATTCCCTTGTTGAAATACCCACAAATCTTTATTCAAAAGATGACTGTTAACAACAGCCCACTCCTCTTCAGTTTTTGATCAGTGGTGTTTCCAACAAACAACTCACTTTGGGTTTTGTGATCAGTCACGTTTTTCTTTCCATTTTTTTTAAGCTGTTATTGTTATTTCAATTTCCTGGGCAAAAGTTTCTACATTAATCGGTTGTTCTTTCTCTCTGTCTTTTTTAAATCTAGATTTGTGTGGTGAATTTATCTTTCTTTATCCTTCCCTTCATGAGAGCTTTTCTTGTTTTGTTTAAATATTTTTTACCGTATTTTGCTGGATGGGCTTTTATTTGTGTTAGCTTGGTGATGTGATGTTTTTCTATTTTTCTAGTTTTTTTAGACACTAGAATGATGCAACGTTCATGTCCAAAACTTTCACATCATAAAAATGTCACTTTTTTTGTCAATTCTTCCACATACATTCTCTATTTTTTTCTTTGTGTCAGACAAATGATAAAGATATTTATTTACCAGTTTCTATGATAACCTACAATCTCCCTCAGAAGGTTTTTGCTCATCATGACTTTTTACTATCAGCTGGTTGAAATGGGCGTGGTCACTTGGACAAACCTGACAGGTTTGTCCCCTTCATCTGGTTAAGGTCCTTATGGAAAAGAATTTCCCTTGACACCATCATTTGACTTTACTATTAACAAGCTCAAAACCTTCTCAAGAAGCTGAAACATGACAAAATAAACTACATCTTTATCCTTCCATTTGTTTGACAAAAAAGACAGAATTTAATTTCTGCATTAGATGAGGATGAAGATTTGCGTTTGTGCGGTGGTCTGTCGCCTTCAGAATCAGCTGCACTTCATTTGTTTGATGTCTGTTCAATTCAGACAAACACGTGTCACTTCCTGTGCGACAGGAAGAAGCTGTGCACACCAACAAATCCTGCCATTGAGTGTTCGCTGAGAGGCACTTGGCCGTCACATCGGATGACAGAACGCGTCTGAGGATCTACGCTCTAGGTTACTCACCGTGGGCACGTATTCAGAGGGAAACTTGTTGGTTGTATAAGAGATGAGCAGGCAGGTTTTCCCCACTGCACCGTCTCCCACCACCACACACTTTATGGTCTGCATCTGGGGAGGGGAAAGCAGGAAATTAAAGATATAATAAAGGAAGTTGTATAAAAGAGGACTTGTAGCCTTTAGAAAAAAAACACAAATTTCTAAAAAGAACCATCTAAAAATACTTCTTCGAGCAGCAATGAACAGTTTTCAGACCGACATAAAAAACATTTTTGAAAACGGCATTAAATTTATATCTAAAAGAGCAAATCAGAAGAATTTATCATGAAATATCCTAATATTTGAAAGCAAAAGGATAGTTAGCAACAAAAAATGACAACAACAAACCTATGTTGGACTGCAGAAATCTAAAGCTGCTTCTTGACACTAAAGCCTTCTATTTATTATTTAATTTAAATATAAAATAGCCCTGACACAGCTTCTGACTCATTTGATTTTATGGATGTGCAACACAGCAAACTTCCTGATTTGATTTAAACCACAAGTTCATGATTAGGTTGTTCACATTCCTTTTGCCTGAACAGTTTTCTCACACAGAGACATTTAAACTAAACAAAAGATGGAATCGAGGTTAATTTAAGCCATAAATGCTCTTGTTAGAAAGTAACAGCAAAGCAGAAAAAGATAATCACAGAATGGATTGTGTCAATTGATGATGATGTAAAAAATGTTTAAATGACGCTCCGATTCATTTAAAGAGCAGATTTTTGCTCATTATTTGTCATTTTAGCCTGACTCACTATAAGAGATGAAGGATCTGATGACTTAATCACAAAAACTGACTGACTGAGAAAATAACTGAAAGATTGAGGATAAAAACCCCTCCCATTGTTCGCTGTGCCTCAGCAGCGTGTAAACACTGAGGCCTTTTAGCCATCACGCATCAGGCTAACTGGAATGCCATGACTGAGTGAGCGAGCCGAGTGTGAGAAAAGTTGATGGCAACAGTGACAGCGCTAAGCGCTGTTTACTCCATAATAAAGAAAAATACTTGTGACCACCCGAACGGTACGCAGATCGCAAACCCGGCGGCTGAGAGGGACAATGCCAGACGTCTGCTCTGCCACCTCTTCACTGGCTTTTTGTTGGAGCTGTTTGGCTGCAGGAGCATTCAGCTGAACTCTGATGAGTCAGGGACAAGGTGGTCATGGTGTGGCGGGTCGGCGTTACCAGCCAGGAAACACATTCATGTATAGGAACAATCGTGGACGTTTGGTACTGACGTTGCCCTTTCCAGTGTATCTACACATCGAGTTATCTAATATATCAAGTTGAGCCTGTTTTACAATCACTGGCAGTAAAAGATACAGAAAATAATACAAGTTTCATTTTCCTTTTAAAATAATAATTTCCCAAGATTCTTAAGTTTTTATAAGCTCAGTGTAGACCTTTAAAATACATGTTTTTATTTTTCAGGAAACTCAAATTTCTCACTACTAAATGTTTGTGCTCTGGTCACTCAGTATTTATCACATTCATGGAAGAACAACATGAAAAAGATCAGAGGATTAAAAAAAGAAAGTCTGTGGATGTTGAAAGCCTTGTTTGAAAAATTATGCTAGATATCAAAATGTAAATATCTGAGAATCCTCTGGATAACTTTTTTTTTTCCACTTTTAAATTTTAATAAATCACCCAAAACTATTGAGAATTATAAGACTTTGTGAAATGACCATGACGTTTTTAATTCCATGCCAAATAAACAAGCCAACTTCTTCACTAAATGAATACCCAACTTTGTACATGTATTTTAAGCAGAATTGTTATCTCGTGGTAAAAACATCAATATTTCAATCCCCCGTTCAGCCTTTGGGTTCTAAAAGTTACAATTTTTGTTAAAAAAAACTGTAAGTAAGTGACAAAATGAAGCAATAAAACATCCTGTATTTGATAAAGAGAAAATAAAAAAGTATGACCTTCATATTAAAATTTTTCACAAAGTGATTTAACATCTAAGATTATAAACAAACTTTAAAAGTAAAGCACCAAGTGTAAGGATGAATTTCTTTTCACACGATGATGATAAACAAACAAAAACACCTTGTAAGTCAACCTTTTCAAAACTAAATTGATAGTTTAGATATTTTAAAAGTGTTTCACTTTATACATTTTTCCAATTTTTTATATTTAAATTTGCTTTGTTTAAAGGCAACATGTTGATGTTCATTTAGGGTCTGTGGATGCAAAAGGTTGTGACTAAATGGTGCTTTAAATATATATATATATATATATAT
>NW_023417496.1:9363-13206 GCF_002922805.2 Oryzias melastigma | reverse complement strand
GATTTTTAGCATGTAAAAATACACATACATTAGTCCATGATTTTTAGCATGTAAAAACACACATACATTAGTCCATGGTTTATCACCATGTAAAAACACACACACATTAGTCCATGATTTTTTTTCATTTAAAAACACACATACATTAGTCCATGATTTATTTTGTATGAAAAAACACACATACATTAGTCCATGATTTTTAGCATGTAAAAATACACATACATTAGTCCATGATTTTTTTAGCATGTAAAAACACACATACATTAGTCCATGATTTATTTTGTATGAAAAAACACACATACATTAGTCCATGATTTATTTTGTATGAAAAAACACACATACATTAGTCCATGATTTTTAGCATGTAAAAACACACACACATTAGTCCATGATTTATTTTGTATGAAAAAACACACATACATTAGTCCATGGTTTATTTTGTATGAAAAAAACACACATACATTAGTCCATGATTTATTTTGTATGTAAAAACACACATACATTAGTCCATGATTTATTTAGCATGTGAAAACACACATACATTAGTCCATGACATTTTTAGCATGAAAAAACNACATACATTAGTCCGTGATTTATTTAGCATGAAAAAACACACATATATTAGTCCATGATTTTTAGCATGTAAAAACACAAATACATTAGTCCATGATTTATGTAGCATGTAAAAACACACATACATTAGTCCATGATATTTTTCAGCATGTGAAAACACACATACCTTAGTCCATGACCTTTTAGCATGTAAAAACACACATACATTAGTCCATGATTTATTTAGCATGAAAAAACACACATACATTAGTCCATGATTTTTAGCATGTAAAAACACACATACATTAGTCCATGATTTATTTAGCATGTAAAAACACACATACATTAGTCCATGATTTTTAGCATGTCAAAACACACATACATTATTCCATTAATTTTTAGCATGTAAAAACACACATACATTAGTCCATGATATTTTTCAGCATGTAAAAACACACATACATTAGTCCATGATTTTTAGCATGTCAAAACACACATACATTATTCCATTATTTTTTAGCATGTGAAAACACACATACATTAGTCCATGATTTTTTAGCATGTAAAAACACACATACATTAGTCCATGATTTTTAGCATGTAAAAACACACATACATTAGTCCATGATTTTTTAGCATGTAAAAACACACATACATTAGTCCATGATTTATTACCATGTAAAAACACACATACATTAGTCTATGATTTATTTAGCTTGTAAAAACACACATACATTAGTCCATGATTTTTTAGCGTGTAAAAACACACATACATTAGTCCATGATTTATTTAGCATGTAAAAACACAAATACATTAGTCCATGATTTTTTAGCATGTAAAAACACACATACATTAGTCCATGATTCTTTAGCATGTAAAAACACACATACATTAGTCCATGATTTATTATGCATGTAAAAACACACAGACATTAGTCCATGATTTATTTAGCATGAAAAAACACACATACATTAGTCCATGATTTATTTAGCATGTGAAAACACACATACATTAGTCCATGACATTTTTAGCATGTAAAAACACACATACATTAGTCCATGATTTTTAGCATGTAAAAACACACATACATTAGTCCATGATTTTTTAGCATGTAAAAACACACATACATTAGTCCATGATATTTTAGCATGTACAAATACACATACATTATTCCATGATTTATTAGCATGTAAAAACACACATACATTAGTCCATGATTTTTTTTTGCATGAAAAAAACACACATACATTAGTCCATGATCTTTAGCGTGTAAAATCACACATTCATTAGTTCATAATTTATTATCATGTAAAAACACACATACATTAGTCCATGATTTTTTAGCATGTAAGAACACACATACATTAGTTCATGACATTTTATCATGTAAAAGCACACATACCTTAGTTCATGACGTTTTATCATGCCAAAGCACACATATTTTAGTTTATGACATTTTATCATCTAAAAACACTCATACAATAGTCCATGCTTTTTTAGCATGTAAAATCACATACATTGGTCCATGATTTTTTAGCATGTAAAAACTCACATACTTTAGTCCATGATTTATTTAGCATGTAAAAACACACATACATTACTCTATGATTTTTAGCATGTAAAAACACACATACATTAGTCCATGATATTTTAGCATGTTAAAACACACATACATTAGTCCATGATCTTTAGCATGTAAAATCATACATACATTAGTTCATGACATTTTATGATGTAAAAACACACATACATTAGTCCATGACTTTTTATCATGTAAAAACACACATACATTAGTTCATGACATTTTATCATCTAAAAACACTCATACAATAGTCCTTGTTTTTTTACCATGTAAAATCACACATACATTAGTCCATGATTTATTTAGCATGTAAAAACGCACATACATTACTCTATGATTTTTAGCATGTAAAAAACACACATACATTTGTCCATGGTTTTTTATCATGTAAAAACACACATGCAATAGTCCATGATTTTTAGCATGTAAAAACACACATATTTTAGTTCATGACATTTTATCATGTAAAAACACACATACAATAGTCCATGGTTTTTTAACATTGTAAAATCACATACATTAGTCCATGTGTCAGCATTTCCCCATCTGGCTCCACATATGACCACCAGAGAGAGCCCTTGCCTGAGTACTGTCCCTGCACTCCCTCTCCACTCTCAGCAGTCTCTCCCTCAGCCAGATCTCCTCAGCTGTTTCCAATCAACCTCATCAACCCCGGGATATAGTGTTACGCCCCATGTGGTCTAGGGGTGCGGGGCCCAACATAAAGGTAAATTAAAGGAAATAATGGGTAACAAAAACACAAATGTCTCCATAAAAAGGTAACAAATTTTATTTACAAGAATACCCAAACATGAACTAAAAGTGAAGCAAAAGGCTTCAGGGAGAACCAAGGCCAAAATAACAAACAAAACCCCAACTAACTCAACCCAGGGAGCTTACCTGCAAAAGAAACAGTAAAATAAAGACAAACACTAACCTCCCTGGACTAACATAAACAGGAGAAAACACTTACTAAAGAAAATGGCGGTTCACCCCTACAGCTTCACCTAAATTTAAACCAACACTAAACACAGAGCACAGAGTGGGACCTAACACAAAACACCAAAGAAACTACAAAGTGCGCACGAATCAAAACAGGTGGAGAAGATCACTGAGCTGCAATGGAGACATGTTGCAGCCCAGCTCCCTTTTCCGGGTCTGGAGGTCCAAGCGGTGGTTTTGAAGGCTTCCTTCACCGGCCTCGACCAATGGGGAGCCACGCCTCCAGCACCACACCTGAAAGAAATAAAAACAGAAAAACACACAAAGATCCAAAATACATACAGAAGCCCCACTCTGACAGAAATACACAAAACCAAGAGAACCAAATACAGCCACAGCCGTGTCACCCCCCTACTTAAAATAAAACCTCTCCCCCTAAAGAGGCTTTCCCCAAGAGGGTGCTACCACATAGAGCCACACAAAACAAACTGAGTGCTAGCCACAGAAACAAACCAAACTGTAGCCGCTTCCACGAACGCTACCCAAAAACGAAATAAATGCTAGCAGCTCCCCCCACTGCAAAGAAAACACAAAATCAGTGTGCCACTCAAACAGAATTAAAACATGTTTGGTTAACAGATTTTCACATTTCAAAACCTTAGCAATTTGCCTCAGGTACCAGATAAACAAATGTATCAAAAATTTTACTCTCTCAGTAAAATTTGTATTTATTTATTTAGTAGGGACGGATATAAAAACATAGACA
>NW_023417496.1:0-2001 GCF_002922805.2 Oryzias melastigma | reverse complement strand
AATGGGTGAAAAGGACATTCCAATTTAAAACAACAATCTAGGTTCATGTACGATTCCCGTATACTAAATTATATGGCGAGAGGTTTTCCAAAAAGACTGTTTAACTAATTTATTTATCTTTCTTTATGGATGGAATAAAACTACAACACAAGACTTTCAGAATTTTCCCTTTTATATTAATGAAAGTAAAACACAAGAAAACAGCAGCAGAAGAAACAAACAAAAAAAAAACCCAGACTAACAGATAAATGCCAAAACTTTGTTCGCTCTGTATCCAAAAAAACAAAAGTTCAGTTCAGTCCTGTTCTTGTATTAGGGTGAGAATGTGTGTGTGGGTGTGTGTGTATTTGAATGGCCGTTGGCGCGCGTTGGAGCTCAGATGACCGCAATCCTACCGCCTTAATCCTGACGGGTGAGAAGGTGGTACAGGTTGAAGACACTCTGCTGATGTCCTTGACACTGCGCAGCAGAAGTCCGCTGACTTTCACTGTCTCTTCTTCTCTAAGGTAAACGGCCCACAATGCTAGCTCTGCTGCTAGCTTAACGGTGTAGCTCTTGCCGCCGTGGTCAGAGTAATCCCGGCTTGAACTCGCGTTCCCTCGGTACAAACTCGGCCTGAGTGACCTCCGACTCAGTTTCCTCTTCCGCGGAGTGTGACGTCGATCGGTCCTCTCTCCTTTTTTTTTCTTCTTTTTTTGTCGGCGAAGAACGAAAGCAGACTCCCTTGTCCTTCTCAACACGAGCCTCTCCCTCGGTCTTCTTTTTTCTCGCACCCCACGCTTTTTCCACCAGCTACCCCTAGTTTCCGCCCACACATTTCAAAATAAAACTCTGAACAATAAACAACGTAACTTAATAAAAACAGATTACTACACAGGGATGCACATTCTGACAGGGGGACCTTGGTACACCCTTGTCCAGAACCAGGACTGCTCATTCCTGGTCCTTCAGATCCACATTCTATTTGTTTTCCAGATCCCCAAGCTGTGACGGTGTAGCACCGTCAGCCAAGGGCGGAGTGGGTAATCAGGAGAGTCGGGAGGATTCCCGGTGGGCCGCTTCATTCATGGGCCGGTCAGTCAGTAATATATTGATTATTGCCATGTTTACCATATTGCAATACTGTTGGTATCGTGAGCCACGTATCATGAATCACACTATCGTGAGTGACTCTGAGATTCCCAGCCCTTATACTGACACAATATGTTTTCACAGACGGATACCCAGATATTAGGCTGACATTCACATTCTCATTGAGCTTTTGTTTTCCCAAGTTTCATGTCAGAGAACCGTCTCCATTCTGAAGTTCATTAAAAACAGGCTGGAGCATGCTCAGTGAGGACCACTTGGAGGCACTCATGTCAACAGAAACATACATTCTTGTGTCCATTGACTGTGACAAAGTAACAAATAAGGTTGCAGAAACTGGTTCACTTCTTGTGTGGTGACTTATGCTGTAGATTCTGGAGTTATTATGAGGATGTTTTATCAAATGTTAAAAAAAGTAAAAAAAGTTCCATTTAGCCTTTCATTAACATTTTCATACAGGGAAATATTTCTGTTAACCCACAAGTTCTAAATGCTTTCCTAATTTTTCATGTAGCGAAAAATGGGCCGGTCTTGACCATCAACTCCCTGGCTGAAAAGTTGTTCCCTTGTCAGCTGAAAGCTGCACTCATAAACACACACAGCCGCAGTCACACACACACGGTTCCTTTTTCGTCTCTCTGTCCCTCTGCAGGTTCCTCTGGGTGCACACAGGGTGGCCAACACTTCATTCATATGCATACATCTTCATATAGCCGAGCATGCCGGCATCAGTAGCTCTTTTGTTTTCATTTGCTTACAGTTAAGTTAGCGTTCAGTCCTACCGGTCACGTGACTTACCTGACACTAGGTGCGTTCCCCGCCCCTGCCTGAATCTTTTATTCTATCCTCCACCATGAACCAGCACAGAAACAAACTTCCTCATCAGTCTGTCCAGCTGATTACTGTACTTCA
>NW_023417495.1:7557-13613 GCF_002922805.2 Oryzias melastigma | reverse complement strand
AGTGCTAACCATTACACCATAGAACCATGAGTAGTAGAGCTGAATAGAAAAAACATGTCTATATTTTATGTTAGAAAACTATCCCAACTTCTTGAAAAACCTGCACTCTACAAACATTTTAGGTAGCAAAGATATTCAGAGTATGTTAGCCCCAAGTTTCTAAATGCATTTCTCTCTTACCTTGCTTCAAAGATTTTATAGGTTCTACTGAGATTTGAACTCAGACCACTGGATTCAGAGTCTAGAGTGCTAACCATTACACCATAGAACCATGAGCAGTACAGCAGAATTATTTTTTTTTTTATATTTTATGTTAGACAAACTATCCCAATTTGAAGAAAAAAACATCTGTCCAAGACGAACCTTTTTACATTGCAAAAATATTCAGATTATGTTTACCCCAAGTTTCTAAATGCATTTCTCTCTTACCTTGCTTCGACGTTTTTATAGGTTCTACTGAGATTTGAACTCAGATCACTGGATTCAGAGTCCAGAATGCTAACCATTACACCATAGAAACATGAGCAGTAGAGCTGATTAAAAAAACAATTCTATATTTTATGTTAGACAAACTATCTCAATTTTTTGTCAAACCTTCCCTCTACAAACATTTTTAGGTGTCAAAGATATTCAGAGTATGTTAACCCCAAGTTTCTAAATGCATTTCTCTCTTACCTTGCTTCAAAGCATTTATAGGTTCTACTGAGATTTGAACTCAGATCACTGGATTCAGAGTCCAGAGTGCTAACCATTACACCATAGAACCATGAGTAGTACAGCTGAATACTAAAAACAATTCTATATTTTATGTTAGACAAGCTATCCCAATTTGAAGAACAAAACATCTGGCCAAGACAAACCTTTTTAGATTGCAAAAATACTCAGATTATGTTTACCCCAAGTTTCTAAATGCATTTCTCTCTTACCTTGCTTCAAAGATTTTATAGGTTTTACTGACATTTGAACTCAGATCACTGGATTCAAAGTCTAGAGTGCTAACTATTACACCATAGAACCATAGCTTTCAGCAGCAAATTAAAACTTTACCAAATTGCAAAAAAAAAATTACAACCACAAAACTTTTACACATTGACGCAGAAAGCAATTATGAATACATACACAATTAGGAACGGTTTAGAACCGAGGTGAAGTCAGTTGGATATTGGATATTCGACAGACATTCGCTCTGGGCGTAGTTAGGGACCGTCAACAAATTAAAGTTTTACCATCAGCAAATAAAGGTTTTTCTTCAACAGCTTCTATGTTTTTATACTTAAATGGTCCTAATCACTCTAGAATACTAAAGTTAGCTCTGACCTATCGGAGTCAGCAATTAAGATTCATTTTGGATTCTTTTCCTTTTTTTAGTCATTTTTTTCTGTAAATTTAAACATTTTTTTTCAATAGCTTTCAGGTTTTCATAACTAATTGGTCCAAATCACTCTAGAATATTGAAGTTAACTAAGATCTATCGGGGTCAGCAATTTAATTTCACTTTGGATGCTTTTTCTATTTTTAGTCAATTTTTTACTGTAAATTTACAGCGTTTTTTTTCAATAGCTTCCATGATTTTATTCCTAATTGGTCCAAATCACTCTAGAATATTGAAGTTAACTAAGATCTATCGGGGTCAGCAATTTAGATTCACTTTGGGTGCTTTTCCTGTTTTTGTCAATTTTTTACTGTACATTTACGCGTTTTTCTTCAATAGCTTTCAGGTTTTCATAACTAATTGGTCCAAATCACTCTAGAATATTGAAGTTAACTCAGATCTATCGGGGTCAGCAATTTAGATTCACCTTTGATGCTTTTTCTTTTTTAATCAATTTTTTACTGTAAATGTACGCGTTTTTTTCAATAGCTTTTAGGTTTTCATAACTAATTGGTCCAAATCACTCNATGACAAAAAACAGGAATTTAAAAAAAGGATCTTAGCTAACTTCAATATTCTAGAGTGATTTGGACCAATTAGTTATGAAAACCTGAAAGCTATTGAGGAAAAACGTGTAAATTTACAGTAAAAAATTGACAAAAATAGAAAAAGCACACAAAGTGAATCTAAATTGCTGACCCCGGTATATCTTAGCTAACTTTAACATTCTAGAGTGATTTGGATCAATTAGGAATAAAAACCTGAAAGCTATTGAAAAAAAAAACGCGTAAATTTTCAGTAAAATGACTAAAAAAGGAAAAAGCACACAAAGTGAATCTAAATTGCTGACCCCAATAGATCTTAGTTAACTTCAATATTTTAGAGTGATTTGGACCAATTACATATAAAAACCTAAAAGCTAACGAAGAAAACATGAACATTTACAGTAAAAAAATGGACTAAAAATAGAAATTACATCCAAAGTGAATCTAAGTTGCTGACCCCGATGGATCTTAGCTAATTTTATTGTTCTAGAGTGATTTGGAACAATTAGGTATAAAAACCTAAAAGCTATTGAAGAAAAATGCGAACATTTACAATAAAAATTGACTAAAAAGAGAAAAAGCATCCCAAGCGAATCTAAGTTATTGAAGAGGTCGTCGACAGCAGAAAATGCATTAAAAAACCCTCACTAGGGACTAAGCTGTCCTAACCCAGGGGTCTGCAACCTGCAGCTCCAGATCCACATGCGGCTCCTTTATCTCTCCATGGTGGCTCTTCGGCCAAACATAAAATAAGTCATGAAGACTGCTGACCCAGCCATGTCGACCGTTGGAGTCAGCAGCTCCCTGCTAATGACTGCTTAAACAAAACTACCTAAAGAAAACAAATAAAGCCCAGGAAATAAGACTACCAAGGTCCAACCTCAAACTAAAAATAACAAAACCCAGCAGTGTAAGACTGCTAAGGACAAAGAGGGGAAAAAAAACAAAAACAAAAAAGAAAAGAAACATTAAATAGCATTTTTTAAAGTAAGGATTACTTAATTAGCATTTATTTAATTTAGATTACCGGTAGTTACATTTAAAAATTGATGGCTGAGGTGCACATACACACGTGGAAACAATTGTTGGTACCCCTCAGTTAAAGAAGGAAAAACCAACAATTCTCACTGAAATCACTCGAAAATTACAAAAGTAACAATAAATAAAAATGTATTGAAAATTAAATAATCAAAATCAGCCATTTTCAGCTAAATTGCTTTCAGCTAAAAACCTAAATCAGCTACATTTTTTGCTTGGCGAAAAACAAACTATTTAAAGCAAACTATTTTAGATAATCCCACCCTTTAAAATGCCACAACAGTTGGAAGGGTCGGGGAGAATTCAGATTCACTACAAATAATATTGTTTGTAGGTTTACCTTTGCGTGGATTTCAGGCTGGCTTGTCTGTAAACGTCGCCTCAGGTTTTCTTGTGTTTCTGTAATGATCGCTCCACACAACGTCTTGTTGAGGGTCGTGTTAAATATAACATTTGTCCCTACATGTGCTCTTCTTTTTCTACCTGGAGTAGACATATTTCACCTAATTCACAGACACAATTCACTGAAACAGCGCATTCTGTTGCTGCAGGACTCAGTGTTCTGATTGGATCGCTTTGGATTTGCTCCCGCCCTCCTCCACCAGCAGTCATTATGATTGGATGTCGTCTTTGAACAGCATTTTCGTTTTGTTTTTATTTGTTGACGAAAATGTCTATCAATTTAGTTAAAGTTTTTGTGTATGACGCGGACTTTTAGTTTTGTTTTCGTTTCGTTTTCGTTGGGTGTCGTTGACCAAGACGATGACGAAAATTTTTCATCAACGAAATTAACACTGCCCGATGATCTTGGTTATTTTTATTATTCTGGCTGGATTTGGAACAATTGGGTCCAATTACCTAAAAGCTATTGAAGAAAAAAGCAATGATTTAAAGTAAAAAAAAAAAAAAAAGATTAAAATAGAAATTGCATCAAAAGTAAATCTAAGTTGTTGATCCCCATAGATCTAAGTTAATTGTATTATTCTAAAATGATTTTGACCGACAAAAACTATTTGTTGACGGTCCCTAACCATGACCAGAGCGAATGTCTGCCGATTATCCAACTAACTTCATGTCGGTTCCCATCTGCTCTGCACGGGGGTATTTGCCACTGATCTCAATGAATCCCTTTGTTGACACCCTCTCATAATAGCCTACAGCCCCTCACTAACTCAATGATGAACAATATTTGGACTGGAGCTATCCAGCCAAACAGTTTAGAGCCGAGCAGCAGCTCAGACGAGGACAACAAAGACGTTCATTGATCTATTTTTCTGAAAGTGGATGAACATACCAACAACGTGGAGCTGAAGCTGCGGGTTCCAGCTGGAATTCATCATTCTGCTCTGACCACAGAGCTCCTCCTGGTTCTGGACGATGGTTCCTTCAGCAGCAGAAAGTTGTTCTCTGTCAGAATCCTCCTGAGGTTCTGAAGACATGGTTCCTGCAGCTGCAGAAGATCTTCAGCTCCAACAAACACCAAAGTCCTCTGAACAGCAGCAGCTCCGATCATCTGCTAGTCTCACAATCACAGCCACGTTGTCTTTACGTTCAACACGCATTCACTCATTTACGACACTTTAGCTAAAGAGGATTGTTCGGAACCGAACCACGTATCGCTACATCTGTGTAGAAACCTCACGAACGTCCCAACGAAACACCGCCGTCCTCTCAGCACAAGCTAACGCTGCTAGCATGCTAGCGCCTCGTGCTGTTCTTCTTCTTCGGTGGTTTATTGAGGTTTTGTAAACAGCTTTGTAGTGCATTAGCGCCACCAGCTGGTCTGGAGTGTGAATCGAAATCACGCATCGTGAACACCATTCCAGCATCACTTATAAAAATGTATATGTCCATTTAGTTTACAGTTTTATTGGTAGTTATGGAAATTCATGTCTACAGTAACTAAAGAAAGCAAAGAAACTGTATTTGTTCAAAATGTTTAAAGTGCTTAATGAAACATAAATGTTCAAAATGCTGCAACTATTTACATAAACAGTTTAATCCAGAGAATACAAAATATGAAGAAAAAATGCCTTCACTTTGGGGTGAACAATTTGAGAGTGTAAATTACATTTAGAGTTAACAACAAAAAACATCCAATGATAGCATTCCTAAATTAAAGAAAAAAACATTTTAATGAACACAAAAATAACAAATGGATCAAGTAAACTTCAAAAAAAAAAGAAAACTCACAAGCACACCAACTCATTCACCAAAACTCAAACTCAAGCACACAAACCATACAAACCATACACAAAGAGTGCCGGATACACCAGGGCTGTAACACTATTGAAAAAAAAACGCGTAAATTTACAGTAAAAATTTGACAAAAAATAGAAAAAGCATCCAAAGTGAATGTAAATTGCTGACCCCGATAGATCTTATCTAACTTTAATATTTTAGAGTGATTTGGATCAATCAGTTATAAAATCATGGAAGCTATTGAAGAAAAACACGTAAATTTACAATAAAAAATTGACAAAAAATGGAAAAAGCACACAAAGTGAATCTAAGTTGCTGACCCCGATAGATCTGAAGAAACTTCAATATTCTAGAGTGATTTGGACCAATTAGTTATGAAAACCTGAAAGCTATTGAAAAAAAACGCGTACATTTACAGTAATAAAATGACTAAAAACAGGAAAAGCATCCAAAGTAAATCTAGATTGCTGACCCCGATAGATCTGAGTTAACTTCAATATTCTAGAGTGATTTGGATCAATTAGTTATGAAAACCTGAAAGCCATTGAAAAAAAATGTTTAAATTTACAGTAAAAAAAATGACTAAAAATAGGAAAAGGATCCAAAATGAATCTTAATTGCTGACCCCGATAGGTCAGAGCTAACTTTAATATTCTAGAGTGATTAGGACCATTTAAGTATAAAAACATAGAAGCTATTGAAGAAAAACCTTTATTTGCTGATGGTAAAACTTGAATTTGTTGACGGTCCCTAACTACGCCCAGAGCGAATGTCTGTCGAATATCCAATATCCAACTAACTTCACCTCGGTAACAGTGGTGAAGTTAGTTTTAGGTTGGATATTCGACAGACATTCGCTCTGTTCACATTTAGGGACCGTCAACAAATGACAGAATGTT
>NW_023417495.1:4857-7237 GCF_002922805.2 Oryzias melastigma | reverse complement strand
CTAGAGCAGGAAGGCACAGGATCACAGAGAGCGCAGACCCCAGCCCAGAATGAAAAGCGTTAGCCGACATCCAGGCTAAGCTAACTCCAGCTATTCTCTCTGAATCCACGCTAGTAGCGCTGCTGGAAGCTAAGCTAACACCACTGCTACAACTCCTCGAAGATTTCCATTAATAAAGAAACGTAACGAACAACGAGATAATCGCCAAGATCTCCTGGAGAGGAGGATGCATGACATGGATCAACAGGCACGGATGAATAATGTGATTCTCACGGGACTTCAACTACAACCCCGGGTGCGGCCTGGTGCTACCAGCGCTAGCAGGGATGCTAACGGAGCTGATATGGGAGCAAACCTGACCGTGGAGAATCAAGTCGGATTTCCTTGGATCTAAACACTGTTGAGATCTGTCATCCGCTTCCTCGGAGAAAGAATACGGATAAACCAGCGATCCTGATCAGGTTTGTGAATCGAAAGCACAAGATAGCTCTGATGAAACAACGTAAAAACCTGAAGGGTTCTGCTGTTTATCTTAAACGATCATCTGTGTAAATATTATGCTGATCTGGCGAAGCACGCGAGGCTCCTACGATCGAGGAAACAGATCCACAGTACGTGGACTCTGAACTCCAGAATCTTTGTGAAACCACTTGGACCACTGGACCAGACAAAGCCTCTGGAAATAAAATCCATGAAAGACCTTGAGAACTGTGGGACTATGCATGTTTGACCCTTTAACTCAAGCAAAAGTGAAATGTGAACTCAAAAACCGCTGGATATGACCTCTGACCCGATTCTGAGCTGCAGAACTCGAGCACATTTCCCNGCGGATGAAGCCGCGGTTGACTTTCTGGTACGTCTTCTCGCAGGACCCGCTGTAGTACTGGTAGGGCACCCAGGGCCCCCCCTCATATGTGCGCTTGTAGATGGCAAAGCTCTCCGGCCGGCTGGTGTGGAACTTGAGGCGCACATAGGTGATGTCGAAGGCCTTCCCTGCAGAGACAGAAGGTCACACGTGAAGCTCTCTGATCCAGTTTTTGAGATATTAAATAGGAGTTCAGTGACTTCCAATAGAGCCTGAACCGATGCAGATTTATCAGGCTGTGGGTCACATGACCTCAGGGTATGTTCACCTGCTCAGTTATGAAATTAAGTAATTAAGTAATTAATGTAGCACTGATTCTGATTTAATATATATATATATATATATATATATATATATATATTTTTTTTATTTTATTTTATTTTGTAATTTTTTATCCTTTTCTTTACAGCTTATTTTTTTATGATAATGATTTTAATGAAAACAATCTGCACTAATTGTATTGTTTTATTAGAATATTTTGATTTTTTCTTTCTCCATAAACTAATGAAGGTAATTTTTACTTATTATTTTTATATTTTTTTAATAATAATTATTTGATTAATACAATCTGCACTAATTGTCTTCTTTTTACGAGAATATCTTGACCTTTAGCAAATGAAGATGATTTAATTATTTTTGTATTATCATAATTCATGCACAAAGTGTCTTTTTTTTCTATGAGAATATTAGATTATTGTTTATGTAATATGCAGTAATGATTACTGAAAAGTTTACAATCACTATGGTATTAATTTTCTTTACTGATTAATATAAATGATTTGTCGTGGATATTGATAATTCATGTAGAGAAAATGGTATGGTCGAGTCGAGCTGGGATTATATAAGTTCGCTTCTTTCCACTCCCTTTCAAGTGATCTACTTGTGATTTATTAAGTGATATGTTATGTATGTATTATGACCTGATTGCTTGAAATAAACCATTTCATTCATTCATTCATTCATTCATTCATTCATTCAAGTTCATCAAAAAGAATCCCATCTCCATCAGTCATGGAGCAGAGAGGGTTTTAACACAAAGGCAAGTTGATTCTGTTGTTAAGTTGGACTTTTATATTGAAATAAATTAGGTCATTTTAGAACAGACCCCTAGTGGCTACCTGGTGAACTGTCCTGTCTTCATTTGGTATTTGATCGGGCTTGAAGGAGGCGGGGCTAATGTCAGCCTCCTGCTAATGCAGCAGAGCAGCAATGAGTCGAGTTTAGAGAAGTTTACCAGGAGGCAACAGAGGCACTTTTTTTAGAGGTGAGGGCACCCTGAAAAACCAAAGTGCAGCCTATAGGTTATACTTTTGTCATTTTGCACTTTAAACTGACAGGTAACATATTATTAAACTAACATAGTAGCACTGTTATTATAAACTTAAGGAAAGAATTCCTGGGTTCCCACGACTTCATTATCATGTGAATCATATTTGAAGGAGAAAATAGCAGCAAATACAAATGCCATAAATATTACTTAAAAAATATATATATCCCATGACGCCCACTTTGATT